>NC_133817.1:6619015-6919015 GCF_043250625.1 Sebastes fasciatus | reverse complement strand
TACACAGGCACACTGCACAGTCTACTGTGGAAGCCAATTTATCAAACTCCAATACACTGCAACCTGTTTAACAATGCCAGTGGCAGCTTCAGGGGTGTGACACTATAATGCACACCTGCTCATTTTTAACATTGCATTTATTTCTCTATACCAGGGGTCTGCAACCTGCGTCTCCGGAGCCGCGGCTCTTTAGCTCCTCTCCAGTGGCTCCCTGTGTTTTTGTTTTTTTTAATTAGTGGAAATGAATAACAGTTTTTTGGTTTACATTTTCATTTTTATTTATCATTGTTGTAGGTCTATGGTAAGACGATACGACAGAGTATTAGGGCCAATTTGAGGAAAAAAAAAAAAATCTGAGATTATGAGAATAAAGTCATAATATTATAAAGTAGTAATTTTACGTTATTTTCTTTTTTTCTAGTAAAGTTATGACTTTATTCTCGTAATATTACGATTTTTTTCTCGTAAAGTTATGACTTTATTCTCGTAATTGTACGACTTTTTTCTCGCAAAATTATGACTTTATTCTCGTAATATTACGACTTTTTTCTCGTAAAGTTATGACTTTATTCTCGTAATATTACGACTTTTTTCTCGTAAAGTTATGACTTTATTCTCGTAAATTTATGACTTTATTCTCGTTATACTACGTGTTATTTTCTCGTAAAGTTATGACTTTTTTCTCGTAATGTCAGTTTTTTTTCCCCTCAATGTGGCCCTAATACTCCGTAGTACATTTGCACTTGGGCCCTCACTGCATTAGATTTATATACTATATACTTAGACTATAAACAATGCAATTCAAAATCACAATGCTCAAATGTTTTGCGGCTCCAGACAGATTTTTTTTTTGCCTAAAATGTCTCTTTTGATAGTAAAGGTTGCTGACCCCTGCTCTATACGAAGCATTCAAATATGTATGAAACAACCTCTTCATAGTAAAAAAAATGTAACGTGACCTTTCTTTCCATTTGATGCAGGTGACACATTCAATAGGATTCCCTTTACAGGGGGGCTCCTCCTCAGAAAATGTGGTGTCCACCCTGTGAAGCATATACAGCCTGTAGCCTACTGTGGGTCACCACCAGTCAGGCAGAAAACAGACCACATTCTCTGCATTTTTTCACCCTGCTTGTATTCAGAGAGGAAAATCCTCCCCTGAATGACAGAGAAAGACCTCTCTTTCAAAGAGCTTTAAACACACACCAGCCTGCTTTCTCTCTGCACACACCATGAAATGATTTTAACACCTTTTTATACGCTTTTCATACGCCTAAATGATCTCTTGACAGGTGACCAACCAGCAACAACAACACGACTGTCAGCTGCCAAATACTGCAATAATATAAACACATACAGTATGAAATACCTAAATAATTAGCAATAACTCATTAGCATCCTTTACAGTCGCACTGGCGAGAATCCACATTTATTGGAACATTTACAACATCTTTTATATCAAATAATCAAATTATACCTCTTCCTACAGTTCATATTTCCTATTGTACCACTATAATATACTTGTATGTCGTATTTAAGTGTGACTGTATATCTGACAGTGTGTTATTAACAGCCATAAAACACAATTGTTCCCCCTACTATGCTACTGTAAACATGCCCCCGTGTGACTTAGAACGTTAACACTTAGAACATTAACACTTCGAATGTTAACGTCTCCACTTAGAACTTTAATACTTAGAATGTTAACCCTTAGAACGTTAACACTTAGAATGTAAACGTCTCTACTAAGAATGTCAACGTCTCTATTTAGAATGTTAACACTTAGAACGTTAACACTTAGAACGTTAACACTTAGAATGTTAACATCTCTAGTTAAAACGTTAACACTTAGAATGTTAACATCTCTAGTTAGAATGTTAACACTTAGAATGTTAACATCCCTAGTTAGAATGTTAACACTTAGAATGTTAACATCCCTAGTTAGAATGTTAACACTTAGAATGTTAACATCTCTAGTTAGAATGTTAACACTTAGAATGTTAACGTCTCTAGTTAAAACGTTAACACTTAGAATGTTAACATCTCTAGTTAGAATGTTAACACTTAGAATGTTAACATCCCTAGTTAGAATGTTAACACTTAGAATGTTAACACTTAGAATGTTAACACTTAGAATGTTAACGTCTATAGTTAGAATGTTAACACTTAGAAAGTTAACGTCTCTAGTTAGAATGTTAACACTTAGAATGTTAACACTTAGAATGTTAACACTTAGAATGTTAACGTCTATAGTTAGAATGTTAACACTTAGAATGTTAACATCTCTAGTTAGAATGTTAACACTTAGAATGTTAACGTCTCTAGTTAAAACGTTAACACTTAGAATGTTAACATCTCTAGTTAGAATGTTAACACTTAGAATGTTAACATCTCTAGTTAGAATGTTAACACTTAGAATGTTAACACTTAGAATGTTAACGTCTCTAGTTAGAATGTTAACACTTAGAATGTTAACACTTAGAACGTTAACGTCTCTACGTAGAACGTCACTGGGAGAGCGCAGACCAGTATAATGTTAACGTCTCTCTACTTAAAAAGTGAGTTTGTAGCTGACTTTACTGGCTGGTAACGTTTATAGTTTGAACAGATTATTCACATATAACGTACACGTTTGCTATAGTAGTCGTGTGTGTGTGTTGTCATGATGCAATAGTTCGTCGGAGTGGAGTAAAAGTGTCCAACTGTCACCTTTTCAAAATAAAGCTGGCGCTGCTAATACTAGCTAGTATTCTAATTCTGAGAAGATTTAACGTTTACTCGCCATTAAAAGTTACATTGTTCCACGCTAAAAAGACGGTTAACTAAACATAAACTTGGAGTTGGAGTGCAGGTGACTTCCAGCCTCGTCCACAGCTCGGTGTTTTTCCGTGAGACTAAAGGAAAGCAGGTTACAACAGAGAGACATTCCTCCTTACCTGCAGGACACTGTGATTTCAACTTTGGTGGCAGGAATAGACGCGTTGAGCGGGTCGAAGTCTCCTATCGACGCCATGTTTAGGTAAGTGGTGGTCATCCTGTCAAAAATAAAAATATGTTTTCCCTCGTGTGGTCCAGCCCCCTTTAATGAGCAGAGAGAAGAAGAGGAAGAGAGAGGAACTGAGCTGAGCGCCTCCTCGGCGAGAAGTGGAGCAAAGGTGGAAGGAGGAGGAGGAGAGAGAGAGACAGAGAGAGAGAGAGAGAGGCTGGGAGATGTGATGTCACTTCTCTCTCCTCTCTTTCTCCTCCTCTCTGTGTGTTTCCTTCTCCCTTCCTTCCTTCCTTCCCTCTTTCTTTATGACATCTCCTTCCCCTCTCTCTCTCTCTCTCTCTCTCTCACTCTCACTCTTTCAATTCACTTCAGCTCAGCTCATTTAAAATTCATATTCACCGGCATGGAAGTTAATGACAATGACACAATCATGAAGAAATCTGTCATGAAAAGTCACATATTTCCCCTCAATGCTCTCATTCACACCAGTTCAATTCAGTTCAATTCAGTTTAATTCAGTTCAATTCAATGTGGGTTGTTGGCACGAAACACAACCCCTCACTCTCCCTCTTTCATGGCCGGATTAGCCTGTTAGGGGGCACAGGGCATAAATGCACACTTGGGGTTATTTCGGCACGACCTTGGAGATTAATCATTTATAACAGAAAGCCTGTTACACAAACAGTGGGCAACCTCCGGGTCTGAGAAGTGAAGCCAATGCGGAAGTGTCTTAAACTTGCATTCTTTCTAACAGCCAGCAGGGGGCGACTCCTCTGGTTGCAAAAATAAGTCTGATTGTATAAAAGTCTAATGCTCGGTTCAGACTACACGATATCAGCCCGATTATAGCCCGACACGGCCGTCGTAGAGGATCGGGAACGATAAGAGTGTCGTGTGCGAAAAATCGACAACCGTCAGAAAGTCTAGCATGTTTAATTTTTTTTTGTGTAGTCTGTCATGTGTCGCGGCCAAGTCACAACAATAATTTATGACTCTCAATCATCTAATCTGACATAGTGACCATCGTAACCGTCAAAAATATTGTGTAGTCTGATTCTGGCATTAGAGTCAAATAGACCATAAAGCAAGGGATGCCTTAGGGCGTGGCTACCTTGCGATTGACAGGTCATTACCACGGCGTTGTCCGATCTGGGTGTTGTCCGTGTTTTTCGTCTTACAACTTCAACCCTTTCACAACGTGTTTTCACTTCATGAAAGTTAATAACATTTTGATCCCCTAAAAAATGTCTCATTCAGCGTTCGTCTGTACTTAGCTCCACCCTCTCGTGGCACTTCTGGTTGCAAAAGAAACCAAGATGGCGACGGCCAAAAACCAAGAGGGGGAAAATGCCGAACTCGAGGCTTCAAAACAGCAAACCAATGGGTGACGTCACGGTGACTGCGTCCACTTCTTATATACAGTCTATGGGTCAAACAAAAGACGCTATTGACTTATGGGAAATGTAGGATGTTGAACCTATTGCATGCATCTGCTGCTTCGATTTTGACCATTTTTGTGCTGATCTGTCTCTTGTAACTCCCTCAACTTTATGGAAGTGCAATACTAAATCACTGCAGTACACCTTTAAGGTCTTACTACAAGATTTTGACACAGGGTCCACTTACAAATGACCAGAAACCAGTGTAGTTGCCCATTTTCTCTTGTCTTTGTGTGTATGCCTGGACAGTAAAGTAGATGTGCAGCACATTCAGTCCCTCAGTAGTCTGAGAGGAGATTATTATTAACATTATTATTATTAGTGCTTGTAGAAACACTAATAAGTCTCTCTCTCTCTCTCTCCATGCGATGAGGATAAGCATCTGACTTAATTAACTGGAAGGGAGACCCTCCGCTGGCAGAGAATAAAATGACAGCATGATGAATGTGAAGGGATAAGGAGGAGAGTCACATTATGAAGACATTATGCGTATGAGTGTGTGTGTGTGTGTGTGTGTTTCCAAAAGAGACGTACGGTATGTTGATCTGTTTCACTCTGGGTGTGTTTGTAGGGAGAACACAGTCCTCCTTGTTTCACTGTACAGTATGTGTTCTGTCTTAATGAGTACAGATTTTTTTTTTTTCCTATTTTCTAAAAATAAAACTGAAAAAGGATTTCTTGTTAGAATGTCTGAAAAAAAGTTTTGCATCAAAGCTACAACTACCTCTTCTTATACTAATACTTGTGCAAATGCATACGTCACATTACCACATCGCAAGTGTCCCAAACTACTACGTTTGCTATAGGCTGCTTTAGGGCGTGTGTGTGTGTGTGTGTAAGCATTTCTCTTAGATCATAGAGTCACAGGATCGCAAAATGACGCATCTCAGTATTACTCAGTGTGTTTACTGGCTAACTACATCTCTAAATATAGCTGTCTTACACACACACACACACACACACACACATGCACACACACACACACACACACACACACACACACACACACACACACACACACACACACACACACAAACACATGCACTGATGCTCCCTGGGCTGGATGCAAAAACCATTGGGGCACCTTTGACCAAACACCATGGGCGGGGTGGATGGGAGCAAAAACTAATGGGCACACACTGAGACACACACACACACACATACACACACACATACACACATATACAGGGTGTAACAGACAGAAAGACAGAAGCCGTTTGTGTGAGCAAACATCACATCATCATCGCCTCCTGACTATATAGCACCACACGAGAAACACTGGCAACTTCTTTCTGCAGTGCCTCCTGGTGTGTGGACACTGGTGTTGTTTACAAGTTGTAAACAAGTTGCTCATTAAAGGTGCTCTATTTGATATCCAGAGCATTAATATAAGCAGCAAATAAGTATTTGCTATATAAAGATATAGTAGCTTAAAGCTGAAGTAGGAGAGATTGGAGCAAATAGGATTAAAAAAGAGTTATTTTTATAAAAAAAATAATATCGTGAAAGTAGTACATGAAACAGGTAACCTGAAAAAAATCATGTGCCTCTGTGTCCTCCAGTGTCCTCCGGTGTCCTCCGGTGTCCTCCGGTGTCCTCCGGTGTCCTCCGGTGTCCTCCGGTGTCCTCCTGTGTCCTCCGGTGCTCCTAACGGCATCTGCAAGATTTCACAGACCGGAGGAAAAGAAGCAGTAAGAGCTGATCTGAGGTCCGCTGTCCAGCTGCCGTCTATGAGAGTCGGCTGTCAATCACTCGCAAACTCCGACCAAATGGTCAAACTAGGCAGCGCTGATCAAATATGAATCAATATTATGTTACGTTAAGGCTTATTTCTCGCCTCAAATGTTTTCAGAATCATCTTGTAGTGCACGGTTTATATGTAAAATGAGAACGTTTGCGACGCCAAAGGTTAATCTTGTTTTATCTTATTACAAAAGCATTTAAGTCTGATTTTATTTTTTTCAATATAGATGTGTATTTACTGTCCTAAATTTTCATGTAGATCAATAAATTAAGTAATCTATGCTTATATGTAATTGTGTTTTCTTACATGAGAATTTATTAAGTATTAAAGAGACGTATGTAAATTCAGACGGAAATAGGCCGAAAAGGGTTAAATATGCAAACACACTACACACACACTTTTCAGTCCATGCAAGAATGTTGATACCCCATGAATCATAATTCAGCTACTGAATCCCCGAACATGCATAAAACATGAAGCTGTTCGTTACCAATAAATTGCTCCATAATTATTACATGCAACTACAATTGCTATCATGATCAGTTGTTCTCACACATCTATATCAAGAGACCCACCTACAAATATCATACATATACAAATACCTAATGTTTGTAGGTTCATAATGTATAAAGAGAAAGAAAGAGAAAGAAATTGCAATTTAAAAAGGGAAGAAGGGATATTTATGATTTTTTTATGCTAACATTTGCTAAGTAAAGTGGACATATATTCATTTTCAGGTGCATATTTGCATTCTGGGTTTCTACTAAAACATATTTACATGCTTTAATGTTCAAAAAACGCTTTATTTTTCTCATACCGGCTGTGCTGCACCTCTTTTCACCCTCTGTCTGAAACGCCTGCTCTGATTGGTCAGTTGGCCCACTCTGTTGTGATTGGTCAACCAAACCAAACTCTTCGGACTACGCTCCAGCTCCGCTCTAACTAGCTTTGTTTGAGGGCGTACCAAACTAACCACTAGGCAGGTATTATGCAAATATGTTACTTGGTGACATCACCACGTTACGGGAAAAAAAGGCGGGACTTCAAGCGCGGCGTTTCAGGCAGTTCAGGAGCAGTGTTTCTGTGGCGGAGAGTCACTCCCTTTGGTTTGGGCTTTGTAACTTTGCAGACCTTTTACATGCACAAAAAAACTATATAACACACTAAAGGAAAGGGAAAAAGCATAACAGGTCCTCTTTAACACCAAATGGAAAGTATAGTTGAGGCTGATGGAAATGTCATTCATTTTGCCTTTACAAAATGTCACGGCAATTCATGCAGATATTTCAGTGTGGACCAAAGGGGGTGGAACGACAGATTAGCATCGCCATCCCGACATCTGCGCCGCTAGTGTGACTAAAAATCTCTCATATCATATTATTAACAGATATTCCCTATAGATCAAGCTACTGGGCTATCTAGTTTAGAAAAACTAAGAGCCATGCAGGTCTGATTTTGACAGTAAGGTACAGAAAAAAAATGCAGAATGTCTTTCTCTCTCAGCTGCCTAAATTCCTTGTTACCCTATAGTGTTGAAGTCCCACATAGTTATGATCTCATTTACTCTCCACAACGCAGGTTCCAACTGAAGAGCTCTCCTGATTCAATAGTCGCTGCCACTTGCCACACAATTGATACTGACCTGCACTTACATGGAGAGATCTATTCAATGTGGAGAGCTTCCCTTTTCGTCAAATGTAGGCTTCACAAGAGCCAACACTTGACCCTCTCACTATCAGCTCTATCTCTCACTATCATTTCCCACCCGTTCACAATCACACTCCTGCTTGGTGTCGTTTTTTTGTTCATCCTCCACCTCTCTCTCCACGCTGCTCTCTTTGTTGAGACGTAAAAAAAAAACGGATTCAGTAAATGGAATTTCTTCAAAAGGCACTGCCCTCTAATTTCATGCTAAAACGCTTTTTACCGTCATATTAAAAAAACTCTGTTCTTCCCAATCTGTTTTTTCTTGATAACTGAGATCCGCCGAGAGGGGACAAGGTTGATTTCTGTAGCCGCATTAAGAGAGCAAGCAGCAGTATCACGGCTCATCAGTTCTGGTCATAAAGCAGCAGCGCTGGTATTTTTAGCCGGAGGATTCACTCTGTGGTCGCTCAGAGATAGGAGCCGGGGTGGTGAATATTGACCCTGTCCTCCTGAGCCTCATTGCCGCTCAGAAAAAAATGTCCTTAACTGCCACTTGGCTGCCTGTTCCCCCCCCAAACCTTCCTCTTTCCTGGTTTCTGTTTCCCACATCAGCAACGTATTCTCCCACCAATTCTGTCTTTGAGTTTGTTTCCATATGGCAGTTAAAGAAATGCAAATAAGGTGTGTTTTTCACGCCGCAGGTTGAAGCAAATAGCTTGCTGAATGTCAGAAAACAACTCCTAATGATGCAGATCTAAAGGTAAAAACAAAGAAATGTGCAGTAAACATCTCTAATGCAGCAACTAATGGCCAACCAATAATGGGAATATCATACTGAAAGGATGGTCCAAAGCATAGATAGCATAATATTGAGCATGAATACTGAAGGGAGCCTGACACACACACACACACACACACACAAACAGCTAAATCTCACCCCGTATTGATTTGAATCCCCCAGTTAATAAAGGGCACCTGCAGCTGTACAAATCACATTATTCAGACAGATTTAACTGTGAAACAAGAGCATCCGGCGTAAACCCCCGCACATCACCAATCAATGTGCTCACTGAACAGATCAGAGGAGGATGTATTATCCAAACTCATCATAGATCATGCTACACTTAAAGTGAAAGTGTAAGTCTCAGCCTCGCGCTCTCCGTCTGAGCAGTCGTTATTGATTTCTGGTAGAACTTGATCATCCGGCTTGTACTGTACACGCTAATGTGCCAGGAATATGAATGTTATTCGATTCCCGTATAGGCCTACAACATCCTGTGGAGCTGGTAGGACCGATACTGTTGGTGTTCATGTAAAGCTAATTTAGGACGGCATGCAGGTGTTTTCCAAGATTCTGTCACTAGCTCACAAAGTGAAACTGTGGGACTCATAGGCCTATAGAAGGTCACACATGAAGTCTTGTGTTGACCTTACTTCCTGTCAAGTGACCCTATGTCACAAAAATGTAGAGTTTAATATTTTGCCAAATACGTTTATTCGATTCCTTACCGAGAGTTAGCTGAGAAGATTGATACCACTCTCGTGTCTGTCTGTTAAAGGTACAGTGTGTAGGATTTGGCGACATCTAGCGGTGTGGTTGCAGATTGCAACCAACTGAATACCCCTCCTCACTTCTCCCTTTCCAAGTAATGTGAGCCGTTGAGTGCAAAACCATGGTAACGCCATTCGCCTTACTCAGAGGTTACCATAATAACACTACTTTAGGAGCTACAGAAGTCAGAAGGTGGCTGGCTGTACCACGGTTTTGCACTCATGGTGGCTCATGGTGCAGTTTTACAAGCGTGTCGGAGAACTACGGTGGCCTTCAGGTAAAGTAAAAACATTTTCTCATCTAACTCTCAGCAAGAAAGCAAATTTTCCAAAATGTCAAACTATACCTTCAGGGTATAGAGACCTTAAAGGTGCTCTATGCGACATCAAGAGTATTAATATAGCATCAAACAACTATTTGCTATGTAAAGATATAGAGGAGTAATGTTTACCTGAGCAGAGAATGAAGTCACCACTGGCTAGCTCACGGGTCGCTGGTCTGCACTGTTCTCATACGGCGGTTGTAGCTGATAACGCTATCCCGACCGTTGGCGCCATTATAGCGTAGCACCCAGCCTCCGGTTGCGAGCCGTGCGGAGGCAACAGAAATGCTCCCAATCTCGCATTTAGGAGCTTTAAGGTCAACTGAAGGGTCCATAAACTATCAGGGTCTATCCATCTGTCACCTGATAGTTGAGTATCAATACTTTAAAATGTTATCATAAAATAAACCAACAATGTTAGTTAGTTAGCCTCCTGTTAGGACAACAGTATGCAACTAATGTGATCCTCTATTATATACATTAGCTTGTTAATGTGTGTAAACAGTACAGAAAGGACAGGCTGGCCAGCTGATTTCCAAGCTGACAATGTTGTGACATTAATTCAAATCAATCGGAGAAAGGAAAACACGTTATGTGGAGTTAATCAGGTTGAGAGATGCATCGTGTGTGGGTGTGTTATGTCACCCGAAAGCACTTATTAGAATCGCATAAAGTACAATAGACTAGAGTAGAAGTCCAACACAACACACACGTAAGGCAGCGTGAGTCAATGCTCTGCTCCTGCGAGGCCAATTAACACTCGGCTGCTCTCAGTGCAGCCGAACATTAAATATTGATCCCTCCATCACTGTTCACATTAATTTGTGTCTTCAGGGGGAGTTTCTTACCCTTTTTTCACCTCTCTCTCTGTCTGCGGCTTCTGCGCTGGAGTAAATTACAGCCTGAAGTTAGAAGTAAAGGAGGAATGAAACAGACAGCAGAGATTATGTAAATTCTTGTGAGTTAATATACTGTTAAATATATTTATAGGGAGGCTGTTTTGATTTTTCTTGAGTGACAGTACTCTCTAATTCCCCTCTTCATATAACATGTATTTGGGGGGCATTAAATAAAACAAATTAAAATAAGAAAATGTAAAATAGTCTGCCTGCAGCTGTTTTCATTAACATCTCATATGATCCGACTGTGTCATTTAAATATTTGTCAGAAAAACACAAAGCTTTACAAATACAAAAGTTGCAATCACATGTCATCATACAGTACTACCACCATGTGGTCGTAATGTATTAATACACGGTTAAAGAAATGAAACAAAAAGACTTTTATTTATTTTAAAAATGTATTTTCACACTGCACATGATATTTCAATCATTTTGAAATTGTGCACAAGAGAATCAGCAGGAAGAAAAACAACAGTCGTATTTACACAAGAGCAGTCAAATTACAAAATAAGACACAACTACAATTAAGAGGATAATTAAGATTTTCATAATCTGATTAATTATGAATACTTACAGCTCATATTTATTTCTTTTTTTGGGTTTCATTTAGTTAGCAAATCAAGTGCAAGTCAATGGAACTGAAAAACAGTTTCTGTAATCGATTTCACTCCTATGTTGTAAGACAATGCGGGAAAACTGATTTAAAGTTAAAAAAAAATTCAATTATTTGAGTCCCCTTGACTTTAGCATTGCTAACATACCTCCTATATCCAAACCAGAGCAGCAAGTGTTTTTCAATCAATTTGAAGGATACTCCTGACATTTTTAATAAGATCATGTAGCGATTCTACAGTCGCTATCCACAGTTTAGGATTCATTACAGGCACTGAAATCCATCGGCCTATTCTGTGCAATGCTGAGACATCAGAGGCATTAGATGGGAAGTTAGTTCAAAATCTCTGATTGATAATGAGGACACAACATGCAAAATGAACGAAACAATAAATAAATAGACTCACATTTCAAAAGATTGAATGATGTTTGATATGGTTAAACTGCAGCATGTGTGCAGTTTACAGACACTAGAGGTGAACAGTACTGTACACGGAGAACGGGAACGAAAACTCACATCGTTTGGATCGATAAATTACCTCTTTGCCCCTCTGATCATGAGAGATCAGACGATCAGCCAATCACAGCACACAATCAAGGACGGATTATAGTGAAACACAATGTCAGTGCAGGGCGGTTGCCATAGGAACGTCTGATTTGTCATTTTTTTTGTCAACTCAACTTATTACAGTTTTATAACACAATTTCATTTCGGGAATTAACGCTGGTCTGCAACCATCTGACCAGTTACAGCAGCTCGTCAAGTGCAAATGGACAAGAAAGCTAAATGAAACTTAAAATTCTGTTCATAGTTACTGCAAATATGTAGAAATAGTGTTTATTCAGCCATGATACACACATTTTCATAGACATAGTATTGGTCAGCAGTTGATTTAATGAACACTGACTAAAACACCAGGGCTGCGGTTGAAAAGTCTTTTCCTAACCACTTTTCTTTGACCTCGATGGAAAACGTCATGAGGTCAAGGAAAGACGTGAAGGAGAAGTCGTAAGGACTTAGGAAAAGACAACCGTGGTGTTAAGAGAGAATCCAACAGCACTTACACTATAGGCTCCGTAATTAGTAATTATGATGCGACAGCGGCGGATGATATTGACGCAGGGTCTGCTGTGGTGAAACTACTACTAAAATGCGCATGTTTGCCCCCATGTGTTTTGAAATAGCTCTTTCAGTGACAGACTCCTTCACCCTGTGGTTTGTGAAACAGAGATACCACAGCTCCCTTTGCTGCTGGAACACTTTATCAACATATAATAAAGGATTATCTGACCTAACGTGGACAACCGGTGAAAAATATCACTTCATTAACCAAGGTTGAAATGTTTGTTTGTTTTCATGAATGGTCGCTTTAAATGTTGCAGCCGTAAGGAATTGTGGGACAGCATTATCTCCTTTCCTTTCGTAAAAGGATGCTCCAGTGTTTCCTCTGCTAATGGAGATAATAAAAAAGGAAGCATTGAAGCACCTGTCCTTAGCATTTATAGAATTTGAACAGCTCTTATCATGGCTACCACTCAGATACTTTCGGGTCATTTCACTCAAAGACTTTTCGACCGCAGCCCAGAAAAAATACTGAAATTTGAAGTGGAAAATGTGTAAGGACTCTGTCAAAGGAACGCGGTATGTTTTATTTAGAGTTCCACTAGAGCAGGGGATTTTAGTCTGAGACTATGGGCTTAGTTTCGCTCAATTCCTGGATGCCTATGGTATCATGATCATGTTATTTGATCCAATAGACACTAATGGCCTAATATCGCTGTTTGACATAACTTCAGACTACACCGAATACACGAAGAAGGTCCGTCCTAAGGCTTTTATTAAACTGTTTGGAGGCCCGCCTCCCACTTTGAAAAACCTCTGCACTATAGAGGGTTTGGCAGTAACAGCTGAAGAATAAGACCAGACACAGTTTCAGTAGTTATTTGGTCCTTGCTTACAAAAGAACACACAAAATGACCTGGAGAGCAACGACACGACACATCATGTGAACACACAAGATGAGAGACTCACAGTTATAGCTGGTTGAGCAGGAGAGAGACTCTGAAGAAGCAAAGCATTTCAACAACAACTGTTCTTTTTTGTCAGCACTGTAGGCTATAGATAGAAGGTATCCATGTTGTCGTAGAGTGCTGAACTGAGGAGAGGAATGTTGAAAACACAGGAGAGACTCCTGGATCGATTGAGTTCATATTTTTACTTCAGTTTTGTTGTTTTCTGTCACAGTTATGAAAGATGCTGTCCGTCGCAGCTGTTCTGCTCAACAGGAGACTCGAGAGGCTCCGCCGTGATTCGTCTTGACCTAAAATATCAGCACACGCGCTCGGCTTCAAAGACTGAGAGCTGTCGCATCTAATTAGACTTCCCTGAAACGGATCCCTCTGGAGCATCAGTGAAGGATCAGTGTTGTTTAAAGAGTCTTTTTTCAGTGGGAAAAAAAAACACACTTTCAGGTCCCCAGAACTAATTTGGGTTCCCGGCCAACACTTTCATCAAGTCACGGACGATGTAGTCGCTTCACTAATGATTCATTTTGATTGGGTAAAAGGCCAGTAGACGAACCTCGATTTCAGGTTTGTGTCAGTGGACTCCTTCCTCCAGAGATCCTTTGGCTTCCCAAATCTTCACTGTGCGGTCGCTGCCAAAAAAACAAACACATGAAAAAGTTAAAAATAAAATCAAAACTGGCAAGATGTTATGTTTGATATAGAATCGTATCGCTGCACACTTGACTGTAATGAGAGAAAGCATGAAATGAGCATGTTTTTGTGACTCACTCTGAGGCGGTGAACAGTTGGCTGCTGTTGGTGGCGAGGCCGTTGATGGGACTATCGTGTCCCCGGACCTCGCCGAGGGGCGCTAGCGAGTCGGCGTGCCAGAGGCGCAGCAGCCCTCCTCTGCATCCGCTGAGGAGCACTGGGGAGCCTGGCACCACGCCCAGAGCGCTGACCCAGTCTGCCTGGGCGCTGACGGACTGCTAGAGGAAACGACAGCCAGTGCAGAGTTTTATTCTGTATCTCAGATCATACTGTGCTTTTAAAAACTATTTTTAAAAAACGTTTTCAGCTCATATAAATGGAAATCTAGGGGGGAAAAAAAGCTTCTGGCTCCACTATCCGCATACCTGTAACAGGCGTTTACTAGTTAAGTCCCATTTCTTGATGCAATAGTCTCTGGAGCCGCTGTAGAAAACGTCTCCGTGCACCGCCAAAGACTCAACGCCGTCCTGATGGGCGGGCTCAAACGTCTGGCAGGAGCTGATGCTACCCTGAGCACCTTCTGCCACCTCAAACATCTGGGAAAAAAACAAACAAAAATACCCACCATGCATCTGATTCTTGTCTTGCATACACACAGAACTGCAGACTTGAGAAATGCAATTATAGTGATGTGTCTCTTACTTTGATATGATGGTCTTTGGAGCCAGTGAGGACGACATCCTGTCCGTTACTTAATTTGTCAACAGTCAGACACATGACGGGTCCCAAATGGCCGGTCAGCTTTCCCGTGGATACAAACCTACAGTAGAGGTGAGGAGGTGAGTACAGTTCCATCTGTTAAATGCTTTGTACAATTAAAACTCTAATCTGTGTTTGGACGTACTTGCGGAGGTCCCACATGCGCACAGCGTTGCCGGCGGCAGCATAAAGGAAGGAGCCAGAAGGGTTGAGAGCGATCTGGTTGATCTGACTCTCTCCCGGTGGGATGGATAAACTCCTGACAGACGAGCAGATGTCCCCCGAACCCACCTGGCCCGATGACCTGACATCCACAACAAAACACATCCTTATTAGCGGCATTACACTTAGACAATGTTAAAGGGATAGGTCGGGTGTTTTGAAGTGGGGTTGTATGAGGTACTTATCCATAGTCAGTGTGTTACCTACAGTAGATGACAGTCAGCACGCCTGATATAGATTTTTTTAGGTGGCTAAAATACATTTTCGTCCACAGCATTACATTGCTTTGTCTCCGTGCGGTAACTCTTGTCTGCTTCTCCAAACTGGAGGCGTGCCGACCGTCATCTACTGTAGGTAATACGCTGATTATGGATACCTCATATAACCCCACTTCAAAACACCCGAACTATCCCTTTAAGCTGCAAAACTTGTCGGATGATAACTAAACTTACGTGAGTGTGCGGATACACTTGGCAGAGTCTCGTATGTCCCACACTTTGATGTAAGCAGTGGAAACAGTGAAGACGAGACTAGAAGTGTACCTGAAATATAACAAAAAAACAAACTAAAATCATTCCCTGTTCTTCTATACCACTACTAAATACTAATATTACTTCTATTTAACTTGCTGCATACTAGTACCTGACGGAGACGACACTGCTGGGATGATCTGCCAGAGACATGATCTCCTGACCCGTCACCAAGTTCCAGACTTTACATGTACGGTCTGAAAACATGCACACAATGCAACATGTTAGAGAATAAGACGAAAAAAGAAAAAAGGTTTTCTGAGTTGCAAATAATTTAGTTTTTGACCTTTGGATCCTGTGAAGAGCAGATCATCTGTGGCGTCTACGCAGAGGACAGGTTTGGTGTGTCCCTCTGCTACGTAGACACACTGAAGTTTGGCCCCGCGGCTGTTCTTCGATGCTGTCACGGGGTTGATCACACCTCTACAATACACATGACATAATGAAAGATATACCCAGCGGCTAGTACTACTACAGTGCAGGTGATATATAGAAATAACAGGATTCAAAATAGAGATAGTTAAAGTTTGTATTTGAGAGAAGGGACAGATTAAGATGATTACCTATGGCCTTCAAATACAGGTGACTCCTCCAACCTGAATGAGAAAACAAAGTAACATGAAATATAATGTAACATGTACATTTCAAAATCATATCATAACCTTTAACCTATAACGAACGGAGATTGAGACATCTAGTGGCTGAATGTTATCAATGGCACCTTTAAAGAAAAACATGTGAAGGATCACTGCTATTGATGACGCTTCTCACTTACAGTGATTTGTGGTCACTTGCTTTAGTTTTAGCCTCTGCTGTGCTGAGTGGTAGTGTGTGCGTCGGTGCTGGGATGTGTGTCGCCGTGGCTCCTCTCTCTTGCCCCTTCCTTCGGGTGAGCGGCGAGCCCGGCAGCCTTCTGTCAGTCCCCGTAGGTGACCTGGATCCAGAGCTGCAGACAGGAAAAGTGACAGAAGGGTGCAGGATGGAAGTGTGAACTGACCAACGAGCAACAATCTTTAATGCTTTTTTACAGTTCTGAATGATTAACTTGCAATCCCCCCACCAAAAATAAAAATTTTCTACATTTCAGACAAAGAGAAATCTCTAACTGACAAATGTTACCCTCGACACTTACATGCCAGCTGGCCGGGCAGACGCAGCAGATGGGGAAACGGTTTGCTCGCGGTCGGGAGTTTGACCAAGCGCCTGACCCTGCATGTCTGGCGACCCCTCCGGGCGCTCCGAGAGGGGCAGCAGAGGGGCCGGGAAGTCTCCGGTGGGGGATTCACACGACGGGTCCCCGCTGCCAGCATACAGCAGCTCCATCTGGGTGGTGGTCCGTCTGCGAGCCTGAGGGACCAGAGTTGTTTTGGCTCAACATTCAGCTGACTCACAAGTCAATGGACCAGATAGTAATTATTTCTATAAATAACTACTGTGGAGTGGAAAAAGTTGTAGTTATAGGAAGTAAATATTTGACTTTTACTATTACTATTAAGACACTTTTTATTACAGTATATCAGATGGCCATGCACAGAACAGTACCTTGCTTCTGGGTCTGGATTCACCACATAGCTTCATTAGATCTGATGCCAGTGTGCTGAAACAAAGTCAATGATTTTCAATCAGTTACACCCGCTGCATGCTAACATGTTAAGCAGGTATAATGTTTACCATGCTTGCAAAGTACAGCTGAGGCTGTTGAAACTATTTGGTGATAAATATAACTGCTGGACAATACAGGAAATGTTGACCTGATGGTGGCGCAACTGAAGAGACCACCAACGTTATTACAATTCTATAATGTCTGTGCAACATTAGGTGTTGAGATGTTTCAGTCTGGACTAGGGATGCACCGATATGATGTTAGATATCGCGCCGATACTGACTTGAATAGCTGGATCGGGTATCTGTGACGATGGGGACGATCCATTCAATTAAATTCTACGTTTTATATTTTACGTTTTCTCCTGTTTAAGTTTTGGCCAATTTGTTGCAAAGTTATGAGAACAATGTTTAAGTCAAGCCTGATGTTGCCTTACACATAAAAGAATGATCCCAGTCACTTCCACACAGTGAGGCATACAGCTTATTAATTAAACACTGGTATCGGATCGGTACTCGGTATTGGCCGAAACCCAAAGCCCAGGTATCGCTATCAGTATTGGGACTGAAAAAGTTGGACTGGTGCATCCCTAGTCTGGATTTATTGTAAAAGTTTAACGTGACACATACAAACAAACATTACTCGTTTTTCTGCAATGACAGTTTGAACATAAAAAAGTGCAGTTGAATTCTGAACCTGAAAAACACTGTGTGTGTGTGTGTGTGTGTGTGTGTGTGTAAGTGTATTTACCCGCCCTCCGCAGCTGGACTGGCGGTAGACTCGTCACTACTGCTGTCATCTCCATTCTCTGTAAAAAATATGATTTCTCACTTCATTTGCAAAGCACATGTGTGTACATGGGTACAGTATATCTGCTAACAAACTGTATTTTCAAAGAAATCTAACAAAAGACAAGGTCCATTAAGAGAGCTAAATATTACAGCACAACAATGATTAGGGCTTCATAACAAGGTCGGGGGTTTAGTTTTAGAGAACAGTCGGGGGTTATTAGTGTAATGTGGCTGGATGCTACACGGTTGGAGTGTTTATCCTGTGTAAAGGAGGAATGGAGAAAGCAAAAGAGAGAGAGAGAGGTAGATACAAACACAGATATGCAGACACACAAACTGCTGAGGACACTTCAGCTTTGAGTCCTGCTGCAGCGTGGATCTTTAGTTTTAGTGACCTGAGTTAAGTGGGACTTGCTAGCAGGTGGTGTAACAGGGGGAAACGTTAACACAAACACATCATGCACGTAATGGCAGAGTTATTTCAACTGGGTTAGTTTTTAAATGGAGGGTTGATGCACGCTACAAGATTTCTTTATCTAGTTTAGAAATATAGTTATCATAAGCACATTAATACATAAAATATTAAAAAATGTCAGAGTCACCTTGGGTATACTAAGTACTGTACAACTACAACTTTTCCTGAGTCTTTAGATATCAATTTTAAGGTAAAACGATATTTTTTAAAGAGCCCAAAGTGCAATAAGCTGTTACATCACTAAAGTTTAAAAAGGCTCTAAACGTAAAGTAAAATTATCTTTTTGATCTTTTAGTTTGAAGGGATAGTTCAGGTGTTTTGAAGTGAGGTTGTATGAGGTACTTATCCATAGTCAGTGTATTATCTACAGTAGATGATGGTCATCACGCCCCCAGTTTGGAGAAGCAGACAGGAGTTACCGCACTGTCTGCTGACCACGTCACTGGTAGATTATTTAGGTGGGCCTTTCTTTTAGGCTCCGTCCACAGCAGTACAGTGCTTTGCTTCCGTGCGGTAACTCCTGTCTGCTTCTCCAAGCTGGGGGAGTGCCGACCGTCATCTACTGTAGGTAATACGCTGACTATAGATGAAGTACCTCATACAATCCCACTTCAATACACCCCCAACTATCCCTTTAATTCCATATTTGCCTTTAATTGGAGGTAAATATTGTGGAAATCTTGTAGTGTGCATGCGCCACGCTCTCTCAAACACAGTCACATTGCTATGCAACTCGTACTCACCTGGCGACAGGTAACCTAACTCTGAGTTCACACAAGCACAACAGAGAAAACAAACAGTAATCAAATCAAAAATCAAACCCAAAGATGAGAAAAAGGGCTACTCTTTATTTTATAGGCCTGATTTTTTAGTCATCAATTCTCTTTTCACACCTACAAAGAAGTGAGGCCTACAAAATAAAACGTAGCCGCGTGGTGAAAGAAACAAAAAGATGATTGTGATCGACATGCTCGGACCGGTATCGGTTAGTTATCGGTGTTTCTTGTACCTTGCAGAGCGCTGCCGAGCAGAGCGTCCAGCTCCGGGTTGATCTCTGCTTTCTCCTTCAGCATGTGGAACAGCAGCTGGTTCTGGGTGGCGCTGTTGATCTCCGTCTGCTTCAGCCTGCCCTCCATCACCTTCAGCTGGGAGTCCTTCTGAGCCGCCTGCAGACCCTGACCACACACGACAGACATATTATCACTGGAGACACAGCAGCATATTCTTTTTAAACTGTTTTGTAAATCTCAAACAGGCAAACCCAATGAAGGCTCTGTATCTTCTTTACCTCTGTAAATTACTTCCACCTCTTCATTTGTTCTATCTGTCTTGTTCTGCACCGCTGGGCTGAATGCATTTCCTCACTGGACCTATTAGGTTTCATCAAATCTAATCTTATCTAATCTAATTGAAACTTAATTCAATCAAGTTGTTCCATTTAAAGTCTCATTAAAAGGAGCCGTGGCTACGAAAAGCAAGATCACCACAAAGAGACAAATTGTATGCAAGTTGCCATAACGACCAGCAGTGTACGCCAGCGATCAAATTCATGCAGTCCATTTATTTAGAAAGATATATGGGCATCACGTAAATAATAAAAAAAGCAAAGGGTTAAATTGCTTCCAGAGTAAACCTGACTTTACCTGCTGTCAGTACGTGAATGCAAACAAAGACACACTGATGACATTAGGAGTGAAATAACATTAAGTCAGCCTGGCCGGTAGGTACCTTATTGATGGCCATAGTCATGAAATGATCCAGAAGGAAGCGAGCCTCTGATAAATTACAGGAACTGATCACCGCGGTAACATCCACTGTGTCTCCTTCCTCCTGGAAAATAACAATAACACATTCAGTAAAGTGGCTTTGTAAGAAACTCGGTCATAGGACACTTGTATTTGACTGTATACAGTATTTTGTAAAGTTACATTTATGAGCTGCTGTTCAGTGTGCATCATTAGGCTGCTGTTCCAATGTTTTTGGCTGGATTAATGGGCTGCCACGGCCATTGGTTGTTTTATTGAGCCACTGTTTCTCTGATAAATAAGCGCCTGATGCTTATTTGTCCAAAAAGCTCTGGGAGCAGTCAGTGGTGCTGAACTGTGCAATTATTTCCAAATTGTTTGCTTGAAGGGCTACAGTCCAGTACACGCATTTACCAGCTAATGAGGTAGTGATACACATCACTGAGCTCTGTGATCAACTGTGTCCTCCCTTTACCTTCATGTATTACAACTACAAGCGTCATGACTACCAAGGAATGAGATTCCCCGCCGCCTCACCTTGGCCTCCTCCATCTGCATGATGTTGGCCTGGCAGTCGGCGATGCTGTCGTTGATGTAGTCGATGTTGGCGCTCAGAGACTCCAGCTCCTCGTTCAGGGAGGCCAGAGAGCGGTCGGCGTCCGCGCCCTCCACCGCCATCTTTTCTCTCTTTCTGGACACTTTCTCCCTCCGCCTGGTCAAATCCTCTCGTTGCTGAGATGGGTGGTGGGAGGTTAGTAAGAGGGAAGCGAGAGGAGACGGGAAGGAGAAGAAACAAAAGAAGAATGAGAATAAGGGACAAAGAAGCCATTCAAAAGAACAGATTTAAAAAAAAAAAACTGCATTTGCTAGTATGCATTTTTAGCTTTGGGGTTTTGGAACTATACTTTAAATTTAATAAAATATAATTCAACTAACTTCCCTATTTAGCACTCGATTAGCTGAAATGTCCTACATATTTCCAAAGGTTTCACAGGCAAATATCCTTTTCCAGGTAACGCTTTGTATTAAGGTTCTTGTATTAAGCGTTAGTTAATAGGTAATAAGGCCCTTATAAGCACTTATAAGTAAGTTGTTAACAGTTTATAGACCGCTTAAGGAGGTTAATAAAAGCCTTATGAGTTTCTTATAATTGTTTATAAAAGCAAACACATTTAATTGAGTTTAACTAACTTACCTGTTATATCATTGTTAAACCTTTTTGTTACTTTTATTAATATTAATACATACTTTATTATGCATTTATAAGCAGTTAATAAAGCACTTATTAACAGTTAACAGTTAACTTTGCTTTTTGACAACAGGTAGTGCTCATACCGGGTAGAGCGGGCGCCCCATGTGGTAAGACTGTGGCCTTAGAGGCCAGGGTTCGAATCCGACCCGCGGCCCTTTGCTGCATGTCGTCTTTAGCTGTATTTAATGAAGGCCCAAAAATAATCTTTCAAAAAAACCAACTACTTAGTGCATTAATAAAGAATTTATTTACCTTAATAAGGATTGTTCTCGCTTTAGATCTGGTAACTAACTAACTAACTAAAGAACCATTTTCTATTTATTCGAGAGGACTCCTCTTGCTTTACTTTTCTGCGAGCATCTTGAATCTGATGTTGTATACCTTCAGCAGTCTGTTCATATCCGTCTCCATGTTAGAGATGGTCAGCCTCTGCATGATGATGTCAGTGACGCGTCTCTCCAGCGACTGCCATTTGGTCCTGACCATCCTGTTGAGGTAGGTACTTCCCATCCGCACCGGGGAACTCCTGAGGAGAAAAGATACAGCTCTTTTGAAACTGTTTAAAACAAACACTCAACTGTGTAACACACACATAGCTCAGATGCTGCACCTTGCTCCATTGGCTGTGGACGCCCCAGATGTCTGCATCCTTCCTGGGATGGCTCTGTGAGACGGCTCCTGTACATGTTCGGGTAAGCCGCCGACCTTCCTGGTGACCTTCCCAGACACGGGCCTCACTTGCCGCCTGAGAGCCGTCACCTGATGCGGTTCACAAAATAAAAAGAGTCATTTAGCGTATTAAAGAGAGAAACCGTGGCGGATTCAAACTCCACTGTGACTGTGTGTGTCTCACCTCTTCATTCTTCCTGCGAAGGATCAACTCCTGTTGTCTTTTCGTGGCCTCCATCTGCCTCAGTTGGTGCTGTGTGAAGGAATGAATATTAGGAAAGAAACCGTGGTAAACTGGTTGTTTGAGTTTAGGTGGGTCTACTCTTGACTATATATTTGCTTATGTGTAAAATAAACCAAATAAATGGTAAAATAATATGTAAAAAATGATTTCCATCCCTCTCACCTCAGCTCTGCGTTGGTCTTTCTTCAGAGAGGCGATCTCCCGGTTCCTCTTGCACTCTGTGGCTCGGTTCCTCTCCTGCTGCTCCTTCATCTGACGCATCAGCACCACCTGGTGGACAAAATACAACTTAGCACTGCAACAAGACGAGTGTTGGAAAGTAAAAACAAAAAACAGAACCCTGTTCCTTTACCTTGGTCTTCTTCATCTCGTTCACGTCCATCTGGAGCTTCTTGAGCTGCTTCTCGTACTGCGACTGGTTCTTCAGCAGGCGGGCGTGCTCCTTCTGAGCCGACTGGAGCTTCTGCAGCTCTTTGTTCATGGAGCTCAGCCTCCTCTCGTACTCTGTTTTGATCTTCTTGGCCTTCTCCTCCGTACCCGACTCCACTGAACCTGGAGACAAACGAGGAAATGATGAAGCTTTCCTTTCGCATTTAGGTATCAGTTACAAGGTTCCCTATTTATCTCTTTGCTCTTACCCATATTATGCAGCACCTTGTCCCTCTCCAGCTGTGTGTCTATGATCTTGTTCTGCAGCATCGTCAGCTTCTGCTCGTACTGCTGTTTCAGAGTGTGCAGACGCCGCTGGCTGTTCTCCAGCTCGTCTATCAGCTTCTGCTTGATGGCGATCTCGCAGGTGATGTTGGCCAGGTCGGCCTGGACGTTGTCTGTGCACAAACATCATCATTAGATCCTGTGGCTCTTTTCTGTTTTATTACCTACCATTTGACTTCAGAGAAGAAGTTGTACATAACGGTTCGTCTTACCTTTCTCCTCCAGTTCTTCAGAGTCAGAACCGTCAGACGTCTCGTCTCCCGCCATGTCAGAGTCCTCCTCCTCTACGTCTGCGTCCTCGCCTTCTTCGTGGTCGCTGCCCTCCTGGAATCGTACAAGCACATGCATGAAATAAACAATCAAAAATACACGCATGGAAATGTGTGATCCTTAAACAGCAATCTAAAAAAGCTTGATCTAGTGATTCTCCACCTCTGCCTCCTCGTGGCCTGGCTCGTGGTCATTGTCTGGCACTTCCTCTTTGATGACACTGAAAAAGGAAAAGGCTGTTATCCAGCAGCTACCGACTGAGATCTTTATACTGGAGGTCAGATTTGGAATTGACTGCAATTGAGTTGACAACAAGGAGGGTAAAGTGCACATGCAAATGATTATACACTCGATCCGATCAGGAGCAGATGTGGATCAGTGTATTAATGAATGATTTCACTGTGATTGCATGGTGAGGGGGGGGCGGCGTTAATGATACACTGGGGAAAGACAAAATGATGAACTGATCACTATTAACAATTATTACCATTCACATTACAAGCTGATTTCATTTTAAGAAGGGTTGCCACACACTATTAAGATTTGTTGACCAAATTCTCAATCCTACAGAGCCCCCCAGACCCCTAGGAGAACATTTGTATTAACTCGTTCCCTCAAGTTAGTAACTCGTTCCCTCAAGATGATGTACTTTGGTAAAGTTGGAAAGATATTGACGGATTCAAACTTCCTTGATCAATAACTCAAAACAAAGACGTTGTTAAAAGACAAACAACGTCTCTTTCTAACCGTAGTAAGGTAGACAACGAGCTACAACCTCATTTTAATTAACACATAACGTTGGTCTCTATGCGCAGCCGGCGGTGAGACGAGTGGTCAGGGAGCGTCTACAAAGTGCAACGCCGAGAAGAGAAAAATATTCAATAACTTCAGTATTGTACAGTGTAGTACCATCAAAATTACTTCACACATCAATGATCTCCTTAGGGAACGAGATACCTAACTCGAGGGAACGAGTTACCTAACTCGAGGGAATGAGTTACCTAATTCGAGGGAACGAGATACCTAACTCGAGGGAACGAGATACCTAACTCGAGGGAACGAGATACCTAAATCGGGAACGAGATACCTAAATCGGGAACGAGATACCTAAATCGGGAACGAGATACCTAAATCGGGAACGAGATACCTAACTCGAGGGAACAAGTTACCTAACTCGAGGGAACGAGTTACCTAACTCGAGGGAATGAGTTACCTAATTCGAGGGAACGAGATACCTAACTCGAGGGAATGAGTTACCTAATTCGAGGGAACGAGTTACCTAACTCGAGGGAACAAGTTACCTAACTCGAGGGAACGAGTTACCTAACTCGAGGGAACGAGTTACCTAATTCGAGGGAACGAGATACCTAACTCGAGGGAACGAGATACCTAACTCGAGGGAATGAGTTACCTAACTCGAGGGAACGAGTTCCCAACTTGAGGGAACGAGAAACCTAACTCGAGGGAACGAGTTACCTAACTCGAGGGAACGAGTTACCTAACTCGAGGGAACGAGTTCCCAACTCGAGGGAACGAGAAACCTAACTCGAGGGAACGAGTTACTAACTCGAGGGAATGAGATACCTAAATCGGGAACGAGATACCTAACTCGAGGGAACGAGTTCCCAACTCGAGGGAACGAGAAACCTAACTCCAGGGAACGTACCTAACTCAAGGGAACGAGATACCTAACTCGAGGGAACGAGATACTAACTCGAGGGAATGAGATACCTAACTCGAGGGAACGAGTTACCTAACTCGAGGGAATAAGATACCTAACTCGAGGGAACGAGATACCTAACTCGAGGGAACGAGATACCTAACTCGAGGGAACGAGTTACCTAACTCGAGGGAACAAGATACCTAACTCGAGGGAACAAGATACCTAACTCGAGGGAACGAGATACCTAACTCGAGGGAACGAGATACCTAACTCGAGGGAACAAGATAACTAACTCGAGGGAACAAGATACCTAACTCGAGGGAACGAGATACTAACTTGAGGGCACGAATTAATAAAACATTCTCCAAAGGGTCTAGGGCAGCTCCGTACAATCCTGATATTTTCTGCACAAAATCAAACTCAAGGTTAAGACACTACTTCTGATGAGATCTGATCAACATCTAGCCGTGTGCAGTGAACAGGAAAACACAGACAGAACAGAGGGTTGAGAGGAAAGAGGTAAGAGCTGGTTATAATATCAGTTTCCCTCCAGGAGTGTAAACCGCCTGTAGGTGCAGAAGAAGTTAGAGGTTAGTCACTTTGGGAGATTTGGGTTCGGACGCAGGTCAACAGTCAACTGAAATCCTTTCAATTACTTGGTGCATTTTGAATCTGAGCACATGATTTTGTAATTGAACCGGTTTCAGATGTGACCCAATCCTGGGTGGGGGGATGTAGCAAACCTGGTGTGTTCAACCTCTTGGTGGTGGTTCTCCTCATATCGCCTCAGTCTTCGGAGAGAGAGAGGGATGGGGGGTGAGGATGGTGAGGTGCGGAGGTGAGGAGGAGGTAGAGGAGGGCAGACAGTTTGTAGAAGTCGGGGCAAGTGAGGGAATATTGCAAGATAGGAGAAAGACAGAGAGTGAGAGAGCAGCAAGCGAGTGCAGAGACTCTCACAGAAACAGTGTGTTCGAATGATGTACACTGCTTATGGAGATGCAGATGACAAAGAAACCCTGCTACCAGATCACAAATGTAATTCCTCACTTCTAATGTGCAATCACAGGCAGCCATCATCATTAATAGCTTGTCACTATCATCTTGTCTAAAGGGTGCAAACTGCTGACCCACGCTTATACCTCTTCTTCTTCCTCCTCTCCTTCTTTTTGAGTTTCTCCAGGCTTTTCTTGGCCATCTCGATGACGTCGCTGGCCTCCTTCTCAGGGGCGAGGAGCGCGGTCGAGAAGGTGCCGCTGGGACCGGCGTACAGCGTGGAGCGCGTCGAGGCCCGAGACAAAGTCTTCCTGAGATTCTCGTTCACGGCCTCGCTTTCAAGAAGTTTAGCTCTGAGAGAAGGAAGAAGTTACAGTACAGCATGAACAAGTGTTTTTAATTACTATAAATGGATTTATTAATAATAATAGCAAAATACTATAATAAAATAAATGTGGTCACTTCGTACCTGAGCTCCTCGATTTCTTTGATGTAGTTCTGAATCATGTTCCCGATCTCTTCGCTTCCTTCACCTGCAAGCAGAAGCATCACGTTAGCTTTAATATGGATTCATGGTGACTTTTCAGGAGCAGTGGTGGCGACTTTCAAGTGTAATTAAATTTTTTTGTTACATACAAAACCTTCCCTACAAGGCTCCTCTTTATTCTTACACTACTTCTGTGACAACCCATTTCAGAAACCTGCTTTGGTGAACCAGCTCACTCTTCATGTCGCGCCATCAGCAGGTCGAAATTTGAATTGAATCAAATACTAAAAACCTGCAAAACTAATGACATTTCCATCAGGGTCAGCTGTACTTTGTGTTTAGTGCTAAAGCTGGCGGTACCGTGAGTTGGTCGGCTTGTTATTAACGCGGTGTGTTTCCGTATCGGCGGATGCCTCTCTCATTCAGCAGCCTTGTTTTGTCTGTATAACGTTACACTACGTTGTCTGTCATCCCGTCATCTACAGCTTTTTTCTTTCTCACAACGGACGGCCAGCAGCTTCTGTACACACATCCACACACGTATCTCTCTGCTCTCAGAAGAAGGCGGGGTCACGCGACATCAATGCGTCATCAGCTACATACCATGTGGTTTTAATGCTCAGGCTGATCGGAATCATTACAAATATTCCTGAATCCGTATCATGATCCGGATCGCCCCCCAAATCTAATGGATTGTTCATTGTGCCACACCCCACCCCTCCAAAACAATTCATTCAAATCCATTGCTGACTTTTGGAGTAAACCTGCTAACGGACAAACCAACAAACAACCCAACGCCGGTGAAAACATAACCTCCTTCCTAGGCCTTCGGCCTTGGCGGAGGGAATGAGTTTTTTGCCCACCTGCTTTAGCCAGGATCGTGTTGGCCTGGTCACTGAGGATCTGTGTGAGTCTGGCTCTCTGGGCGTCGATGGTCTCCTGCATGGCCTTCACTCTCACCCTCAGGTTGTTGTTTTCAGTTTGCAGCATAGAATTCTCATGGACCAAGTCATTGATGCCCTCCATGCCGTCTTCACCCACCATACGCTTCCCCTGAGCATCAGACAGAGAGATTCATATTAGGAAATGTTATTTCCATCTACCAGCCTCCCTCCTTCCTTTCCATCTGCCTTCTTACCGTCTTGTACTCCATCAGCTCCATCTGCAGCCGTGCTATCTCCGTCCTCAGGACGCTGATCTGCTGGCTGGCCTTGTCCTGGTTCACCATCACCTTGTTCTTAATGTTTCGGGCCCTGTTGGCGTACTTCATGCAGTTCAAGGTCTCCATGAAGTCCCGGTCCGACGGGCTGATGCAGGCGATCATCACCGTTAGACTGGAGAAGGCACAGATGAAGAACGGTGATCGGATGCAAAGACTAACCTGTAAAACTAACAAGTTCTTTACTACTACTCTGCTAATTTAGGCTAGTTAGTGGTAAGGACTGTGATGTTAGGCGTACGGAAGGACAAATTCAACCTACAGGGTGCATGAATAAATTTTTTTAAAAAACAGACTAGTGATCTATACTCAATCCCTGATTTCAAAGCAGGTACGTCAACTTTTAGCAGCATCAAAATACTTGGTTTGTGATCCATTGCCAAAGATATACATCACACAGTGTTCACAAACCTGTTGCCACCTAGTGAGTCCTGTAACAGCCGGGTCAGTTTGGAGTCTCTGTAAGGCACGTGAGAGGAGCGCTTACTCCTGTCTCCCAGAGCACTGATGACGTTTCCCAAAGCAAGCTGAGGTGAGACAAACAAACAAGTTTATCGTTGGATATTTGAGGGGAGAAAAACAATTCCAGGACTTAATGAAATAGGGAAAAACACCATTAATGTGTACTTGAGTGTAAATATTGATACTTGTGGTAGGGAAAAAGAAATTAAATGTGCCACCAGGGGGCTCTCTTGCTCCACAAATATCACCTGACACTGGTGAACATGTGCAATTGTAGAATGACATATTAATACCTTTCCATCATCACCTCAATAAAGAAAAATGTTCTTGTAGCAACAGAACACCAAATCATCATGGATCAAATGCATAAACAATAACGAGACTATGAGCTTCCTCACCAGCCCACAGTTGATGGAGATGCCCTCTTTAGCTCTGTCTCCTGTAGCTCCAGTTCTCTTCAGTCTCTCAGAACCAGCCAGGTCCACAAAGTGGAACTTGGCCGTCAGCGTCTCAAACTCGTTAATCTCAGAGTCGTTACTTAGACGGTTGTCCGTCGTGTTATCCTGGAAGAGAAAGAACGGAGCAGAAAATAAATACGTCTTCCAGCAAGTGCTACAATTTAAGGGTTTGAGTGAGGAAATTGCAGCTGATGATCATCTCAACACATCAGTGATATTCACGTTAAGTGGCAGCGTGGACCCAGCACTGTGTGTTGGAGTACGTACGTCATTGTCGGGAGAGCAGACTCGGACTTGGCACAGGTGGATGGTGAAGATGGCATGGGAGCGCGAACTCTGGGCGTTCATCTGAGTGCTGGCGGTGGTACGACACAGAGCGCCCAGCTTCAGACACTGAATCATCTGTTGGCAGGAGAGACAAAACACACAGTGATCTTAGGGGTGAAGGTCCTTGGATGGAAACTGTATAGCGAACCGGTCCATTATATCAATAGAACAAACAGATTAAGGACAATTTGGTTATGAATGGTAATTTATATTTCCTTCATTGTCCCAATATGTCACTAATCCACAGACCTTGCTATGATCAGCTTTCACAGGGACTATTTCTTCAGCAGAGCGTCGTACTATGTTCACAGTGAGGTATGTGGATTCTTTAGAGTAACATGGATTTTGGAAAGACACGTTGCTGCTGAAATGTTTTCAGTGTTTTGAGGAAAACAAATAAAATTCAATTCACCTCTGTGGCGTCATCGCTCGCTATAAGCCTCAGACGTGGGTCAGTAGGGGCCTGCTACGCCTACTAAGTCGTAAGAGTGAAAGCAAAACTAAAAAGCAACACGTTCCAACACGTAAAACCGCAAGAATCGAACACAAACAATTTCTTAAGGTTTAGGCAACAAAACCACTTTGTTAAGTTAAGGAAAAAAAGCCTGTGTTTTGGCTTAAAATAATTACGTTTCAAAGTAAATATCAAACACAGGATACGCTGTTTATACTACAGCGCCTGATTTCTGCTTTTGCTCCTGTCATAAATACTACTGTCGCTAGAGGTCGCTGTCGTCTTCTTTGATTCCTTCTTTCGGTGTTCGCCCATCTGTATAGATGACAAAACCTACTAGTGGGTGTAGCAGGGCCCTACTGACCCACATCTATGAGGCTTATAACCAATGATAACGCCCCATTTAATGACTTGATAACAGTCTAATCGGTTGGGTGAGAAGACATAAATCTATAGACAGAGGTCTGAAAACGTGAAAATACAGCCAAAAAACTACTGTAGCTGCATGGTGTTTTTTTTCTACTTTGTGTAATCTGGCCCTTTAATCTCATAGTGGTGGTTTTGAATGTTAAAGCTGACCTCAGCTGCAGAAGTGACGGTGCGCGTGGTCACCCCCACGGTGTAGATGCCCCCGTTGGCGTCCTCGTGGATTTTGATGTTGGATCTCTGCTTCCTGGCCTCGATGTCTCGCGTCGAATCGAACAAGTCCAGCACCTCCTCGTTGTACAACTGGAGAGTATGGTTAATAAAATTTTAAAAAAAACAGAAAACAGATAATACACATATTATTGCATGAATAGTCAGTGTCATGATGACATCATCAATACTGTCATTTGCTTCACTTCCCGGCCTCATCCTTTCCCCTCAGCTGCTTCTTCACCAGCTGCTGGCGGCCGCTCGCTGGCGGTTAAAAATAAATCCAGGAGCTGACCACAGAGACAGACTAATGACAGTTTAATGGCTGTCGGGTCATCTGGACACTTTAACACCCTAAAACCTCTACACCCTCTGCTGACCTTTGACCTCTAGCTGTCTGCATGTCTCTAGCTACGCCTAACTAATGGGCCTTAAGTGGACTGGATGTTTTGAGTTTAGAGTGATAAATGCACCTTAATTTGAGATGAAAACACTCATTTATGGGTTAATCCTGTGGAAGTGTTTCCCTCTGTGTGTGTGTGTGTGTGTGTGTGTGTGTTTGTGCACCTCCAGGAACTGTGCGTTGATCTTGAACTCGGGAACAGGCCTGCCCTGCTCGGTGGCAGCCTGTCTGCGCTCCTCGATCCCTCTGAACAGGTGGTTGACGGCCCGGGGAATGATACCCAGCTCGTCGTCTCCGATGTTGACGTCGAAGCCGGTTCCCATGGTGTAGGTCTTCCCTGAGCCTGTCTGGACACGTGGGGTGGTGGGAGAAGACAAGAGACATCAGCTACTTTACCAAACGGGAATAAAAATCTGCTCTTATCATGTGTGTTTTTCCTCTATATTAAATCAATATAGTTTCTTAGCAACCATTCGACTGCTCAGAGGCTCTGGGACTCAGAGGCTCGGAGTAGTTTCTCTAACACAGGGGGGGTCAGAGGGGATGGGGTGGTCGCCGTGGTGACAAAAAGAGGAATGCAACATTGAGCTCAAATTCACGCGTCACCCCTCTCCTTGCTGTCGAAATGCCTGAAAGAGACCCTGACAGTGTGCGTTTGTCTGTGTGGTAGCATATGAGGGAGTGTGTGTGTCGGTTTTATTCTGTGAGACCACACCTGTGTGATTACTACGTTTGTGCACATGCTCCTGTGTGTGTGCATGTGGCCTCCGCTGCGCCCTGTGAAAGGCTCTTTGACAGGAACACAAGAGCTGCAGGAACAATGTGAGGAGAGAATAATGAACAGAAAGAAGAGGAAGAAGAGCGGAGGGGAAGGTTAAGAGGAGGGAACTGTTGAGGCGCTGTGTGAGAGACACATAAAAAGCAGGAAGCTTCTTTCTTTCTCCCTCAATGCACATTATAGTCTGGACGAGATGCAGTAAAGACTAATAGAAACTCTTTTTATCTAATAGGCTTTAATATTGTTTTTGTATTGTTCTTTTGTTTCTTCTATAATTACTGTTACAGGCCTCCACTTTCTATCTGTTCAAAATGTACCTTAAAGGGAGATTTGTCAAGTATTTAATACTCTTATCAACATGGGAGTGGCCAAATATGCTGCTTTATGCAAATGTATGTATATATTTATTATTGGAAATCAATTAACAACACAAAAAAATGACAAATATTGATCCAGAAACCCTCACAGGTACTGCATTTAGCATACAAATATGCTCAAATCATAACATGGCAAACTGCAGCCCAACAGGCAACAACAGCTGTCAGTGTGTCAGTGTGCTGACTTGACTATGACTTGCCCCAAACTGCATGTGATTATCATAAAGTGGGCATATCTGTCTGCTAAATATGAATCTACAGCCTGCAGTCAGTTAGCCTAGCTTAGTATAAAAACTGGAAAAAGTGGGAAACAGCTAGTCTGGTTCTGTCCAGAGGTAACAAAATCCACCTACCAGCACCTAACGTCTCTCAATTATGTTTTGACTTTGCGGTTTATTTCCCAGCTCTGGTATGAGGTGATGCAATCAGTCCACACTTTTCTCTGATTGGGTAATAATAACACTTTCTATCTTGCCCTCTCAGGCTAATCTATCGGAGCCAATATAAAGCTGCGGTTGGGAGAGCAGGTCAGAACATGTCAGCTGATAGTGTATTGACAGAGCTGGTGCAGCTGGGGAGCCGGGTTCACTCCCTCATTACTTGTCTGATGATATGAAATGAATGATCATATCACATGCTGTCGTAAATCTTGCTGAGGGTAACTCCCCATCCCCTGCAGCGGTGCAAACTGGAAAGTGAATGTGCATGTGTGTGCTGTGCTGATTCTAGTAGCCGGTGGACTAACCTGTCCGTATGCAAAGATAGTGGCGTTGTAGCCCTCGAAGCAGCCTTCGATGAGGCTCTCGGTGCAGTGGTGGTAGATGGTTTCCTGCTGGGTGTCCATGTCAAAGACATGGTCGTAGGTGAAGGCCTTGTCTTTACCCAGCACCACCTGGGGCTCCCCGGGCAACACATACGTACAGATGTGGCATCCCTCGATCCTCTCTTTGGCCAGCTGAGGACGGATCCTGGTAGAGAGAAGGAGAAAGAGAAGGGGTGAGTTTTGTAACTGCCCACCATGACCAGATTTCTCATTTTTATACCTATTATCCAAGGCTGAAAAAACCCTGAAATCATTTATATAAAAACTACAAATCTAACTTCCATCACGTTTTTTAACATGTGAAGTGTTGAACAAGACATTGAAGCCTCGAGTTCGGAATTTTGGCCGTCGCCAGATTGTTTTTTTTGCAACCAGAAGTGACACGAGAGGGTGGAGCTAAGTACAACAAAACCCTGAATAAGACATTTCTAGGCAACCAAAAAGTTACAATCAACTTTCATGAATTGCAAACACACTGTGAAAGGGTTAAAGCTCTAAGACGAAAACTCAGACAACTCCCAGACCGGACAATGCCGTGGTAGCGACCTGTCAATCACAAGGTAGCCCCGCCCTAAAGCATCCCCTGCTTTATGGTCTATTTGACTCTAAATGGGACCATAATTTACTAAATGAACATCATGCTGTATTGAAGAAGATGTGAAACTAGCGATTGAGACCATAAACTCATGTTTACAATGTTTACTGAGGTAATAAATCAAGTGAGAAGTAGGCTCATCTTCTCATAGACTTCTATACAATCAGACTTCTTTTAGCAACCAGAGGAGTCGCCCCCTGCTGGCTGTTAGAAAGAATGCAAGTTTAAGGCACTTCAGCATTGGCTTCTCTTCTCAGACTCGGAGGTTGGCCAGTGCTATAACTTCATCGTCAACAAGGCTAAAGATCTAGGACATTTCCAAGATGTTTGAGGCGGTGCTGAGCTGTCTGTGCACGCATCTACAGCCTGATCAAGAATCTGATATTTCACATTTTTACAGGTTTGATGGTAAAAAATGTAGCTGACTGAAGATAGATAATATTTTCACTGAACTGCAAGCAGATGAGTGCTGCTACTGTGTGTGTGTGTGTGTGTGTGTGTGTGTGTGTGTGTGTGAGTGTGTGAGTGAAGGACCACGCAGTGCCAGCACACTCTCCAGCAGCCACCATACACCGCACAGTGCCCTCACTGTTCACCAGAGAGAGAGAGAGAGAGAGAGAGAGAGAGAGAGAGAGAGAGAGAGAGAGAGAGAGAGAGAGAGCTCTGGGTAAACAGTCCCACCCTGGATTTCATTAAGGAATCACTCTGTTTACTTTAGAGCAAATAAACACACTGTTATATTACATCATTTCCTCCCATCATGCAACTCTGTCTCTCATCACTGAACTCACTTGTCCACCTGAACAGGAAGTGGAAATATTGGAAGGAAATATTTGCGACATATTGGGAGCGTTATTAAAATATTAATATATAGAAATATTTGCAGAATCTTGGCAACTTGTCATCGATCTAACGTCACGCAGTCCGCCCGTTAACCTGGGTGTGGTCTTTGACTCTGAGCTCAGCTTTGGAACATCTCTAAAGTCAAACATTTCATTTCCTAAACGGACCTAGAAAAAGTCATCCATGCATTCATCTCATCCCGATTGGACTACTTATTCAGGGCTCAGTCAAAAAGCCATATCCCGTCTCCAACTTGTTCAGAATGTGGCACCAGACTATCAACAAACTCTAAGAGACGAGACCATATCACACCCATCGTTGCAACACTTCACTGGCTCCCAGTCAGGTATCGAATTGATTTTAAAATGTTACTAATTACTTTTAAAGCCCTACACAGCCTTGCACTTAACTACATTTTAGAGTTCCTCGAGCCCTACGAGCCCAACCGCTGCCTGCGCTCCTCAGGTAGGACCCTCCTCACTGTCACCGCAGCCCGTCTCGTTACAAAGGGAGACCGGGCGTTCTCCGTTAGAACCGAATTCAGGCTAGTAAACTCTGTTTCTTCTTTTAAATCACGCCTCAAAACCTACCTTTACAGGAAGGCCTTTTTTTATAGCAATCCCTTGTTTTAAATTTCATTATTGTTGACTTTTTGTACACACTGTTTTATTAAGTCTTATGTTCAACATTTTATTTTGGCCTATATTTTTATTTTGTATTGTTTTTATCTTGATGTTTGCACTATTTTAACTTATGTAAAGCACTTTGGAACTATGTTTGGAAAAGTGCTATAAAAATAAAGTTTATTATTTATTATTATTTGACAAAAACATATTGAAGATTAGATACAGCAAAAATATAATACTGAAACACTAGAAATAAAACTGGATATTTAAAAAAAATATATTTCTCCAAGGCTACAGTGAAAATGAACCCAGATAAATGAGACTTATAAAAAGAGGAAATAATAACCAAGACACCTGAGAACAGAACAGTATCGTTATAAATAGATGCTATTGTTGCTCTCTGCCCGGCAGGCATTAACTCTGATTGTGTGTGTGTGTGTGTGTGTGTGTGTGTGTGTGTGTGCTTTGCATGCAGTTTGTATTCTGTGCTGTGTGTGCAACACTTTTTGTGTGTGGTTGCATTAAAAAAGACTCTCACATTCATCACAGCAAGAGTCTATAGAACGTCTGAATGGCCTGAAAGGACAGTGTGTGTGTGTGAGTGTGTGTGTGTGTGTGTGTGTGTGTGTGTGTGTGTGTGTGTGTGTGTGTGTGTGACATCAGATCCCAGCTATAGTCTATCTGGGATTACAGCCCTGATGACAGAGAGGACAGAGCCGGGGACAAGGAGGGACCGTTGGAAACACAGTCCTACCTGCAGTAACTGTACACCTGCAGAGCATTACTGTCAGCTTTGTGTTAGAGACAAGCACAATTGCCCCAATTTATCCCAGTTTGAACAATGAATGATAGATGTTATGTCAGTATTTCATTACTGATAGCCGAAGGGAAACTAGTCAAAATGTGGATATATAAGATCCTACAATTGCAGCACTATAAAATTGCATTGTGGTGTTTAATATACCTTTGACAACAGGATTTTTGTTTGTCATGACGTCTTAATCTATTTATTATTATAACAATACTAGAAAATATTTTTGAAATGCAAGAAGCATTCACCTGAAAAATACCCTAATTTGTAGGGGTTTAGCAACGCATTGATCTGGATTCGATATATCGATTCAATGATCAACGATCCGATGTCAACAATGCAAAGTGAAAATTGAGACACATATCATCTTTAAAAGGAACAGTATGTAACATTTAGGAGGATCTATTAGCAGAAATGGAATATAATATTCATAACTATGTTTTCATTAGTGTATAATCCCTTGAAACTAAGAATCGTTGTGTTTTCGTTAGCTACATAGGGAGCAGGAATCACAGAATCCAACATGTTTCTACAGAAGCCAAGAACAGACAAACCAACCACTGACTCTAGAGAGAGCCTTTTGCATTTTTACATTACCTGAAGGCCACCGTTGTGAAACTGTGGTAACGTGAGCCGCAGAGTGCAAATCGTGGTACCGCCAGTCGCCCTCTGACTTCCGTTGCTCCTAAAGTAGTGCTATTATGAGCTAGGCCGATAGCGTTACCACTGTTTTTCACTCAGCGGCTCACGTTACTACGGTCTTGGAAAGGGAGGAGTGAGCGGAGGGATACTCAGTCGGTTGCAATCTGCAACCACACCACTAGATGCGGCCAAATCCTACACACTGTACCTTTAAGATACGCCTTTATTTTGAAATTCCCACTTTATATTTATTCTTTTTGTTAAAAAAAATAGATTGTTCTTCATTTAAATGTCTGGAAGAGCCCAGTAATAAAATTATCAAATCATATTTTAGTGGATTTTTGTGAGTTGATATAAACTGATTGTGTTACATGGGAATATGATATTGTCTCATATTGATCGCAGGCAGACTTTGTGATATCAGCAAATATTGTATCGTTGTACCAAAGAATCACTATATCGTTTCATGATAAAAATTGTGATTTACACCTACTACTAAATTGGCTAAAGTGTTGACTAGGAAATCAAATCACAAACTAGGAATAAACTAAGAATGTGGGGAAATATTTCCATTAATAGAAAAATAAACAATATAGCATATAGTGCGAAAAACAACAATTATAAACATTTCAGGCTGTTCATAATTGTTGTTTTTCGCACTTAAAATTTGTCCATTTTGTTGTGTTTTTTTTGTGGGTTCGTCATTACGAGCGTCGCCTTTCACATTACACGTAGTAATTTGACACATTGTTAAAGTAAAAATATTAATTAGAGCAGTTTTATAACAGTGCTCGTTAAAACCGTACACAACGGAGGCTGTTCTAGCTTGTGAAACTGACGTAAGTGTAACAGTCAGTGTGGTTAGTCAAGTCATCTGAGGAGGCTGTGATTTAATGGTAGGATGGTTTAGGGCATTGCAGGAGAGAGAATCTGCATTAATCCCTTTGGCCACCTTCCCAAAACCTGACAGAGAGCCATTACTGTAATCCAGAGTAACAATGGAGGCACTCACTGCTGCTCACAGCAAAGGGCATTAAGTCACCGGGTCATTGTTCACGTCGGCAACTTGAAAGAAGGAATGTAACGAAATATGGACTTCAACGTGAGACGTCAAATGTAGAAAATGTCAAAGACAGTAAAGAATAATGAAGTAGGTCAATGGTTGCTGGAGAACCGAGGGAACAAGTCCTGTATGACTGTAGCTCCATTCAGAATAAATGCCCTGTCTTTCTGATTGTGTTCATCTCAACAGTGTGACACAATGTTTGCTCTGTGCGACATCCCCGGGGTCCTCCGTACATCGAGGGATAGACGGGGTGGGCTAAATTTGAATGTCTGAGAAAATGTTAGAGAGAAAGAAAGAGGATAAAAAGAGAAGGAGACGAGACATAATGGTTACAGCCCAGACAAAACACTGATGGCAATCTTCGCATTAGGAGGCCTTCCACAGTCCGTCCACTCAAACAGACCTATTATCTGTCTAATCTACGTAATGATGGTCTTTCACAGAACAAGACCAGCAGACTGAAGCGGATCAGCCTTCGGGAACTCTACAAACTTTTGAAGGTGCTAAAAGGGACCAATTTTAAGACGGTCCAACATATGGAAATTTGTCATAATTCTTCAAAATCCCACATTACTTTCAATGAAAATGTTTAATTTCTTTCCATGAATCATTCCTACAATCCTTGTGCTTGGTAACTACAGGATCGTTATGGTATTAACAGCGATGTTTTGAGCTAAATGCTAAAATGCTCACAACAAGCCCCCCAGGAGCAGCACTGGGAGTGAAGCTATTTAGACCAGTTTGCAACCTCGGAGTCTGAAAAGTGAAGCCAACGCGAGAGTGCCTTAAACTTGCATTCTCTCTAACAGCCAACAGGGGGCGACTCCTCTGGTTGCAAAAAGAAGTCTGATTGTATAGAAGTCTATGAGAAAATGAGCCTACTTCTCCCTTGATTTATTACCTCAGTAAACATAGTAAACATGAGTTTATGGTCTCAATCTCTAGTTTCAAGTCTTCTTCAATACAGCATGATGTTCATTTAGTAAATGATGGTCCCATTTAGAGTCAAATAGACCATAAAGCAGGGGATGCTTTAGGGCGTGGCTACCTTGTGATTGACAGGTCGCTACCACGACGTTGTCCGATCCGTGTTTTTCGTCTTACAACTTTAATCCTTTCACAGTGTGTTTTCAGTTCATGAAAGTTAATTGTAATATTCTGGCGTTCGGTTGTACTTAGCTCCACCCTCTCGTTACTTCCGGTTGCAAAAACCAAGACTGCAACAGCCAAAATGCCGAAGTCGAGGCTTCAAAACGGCAGTCCACAAACCAATGGGTGACGTCATGGTGACTATACGTCCACTTCTTATAGCTATACGGTGTATGACTTTGGCGTAATGGCTGCATGGGATATTGCAAATTCCACGTTCATCACATGATGCACAATGACCGAAAAAGCATTTTTTTCCCATACACACCTCCTTGGCCTTGCTACATAAAGGCACTGGACTCCAATCTTGCACCAGAATCGCACCCTTAGACAAATTCTGAACTAAAATGCACTAAAATGAATGAAAGCCAACGGCCGCTTTAAAGCAAGAAAGTCATTTTAAAAACATATCGTAAATTCTGACGTTGTGTAATGGATCTCAAATGAATAAATGTCAAGTAGCCTTACATAAAGATGTTTGACATTGTGGCACAATGGACCTCTATTTTGAGTATTCTGTTGAACGTGTTATGTATTCACAACGAATACAAGTTCTGGCATCACACGCATCTCCACTAACTGTAAACAGGTGAGGGTTAAGCTAGGTGTGAAGCACGTCCTGCTGCTGTGTTATTAGTGTGACTGACTGTAGCTGTGATTATGATCTGGCAGGCTTCACTCTGGGGTTCAACCCAAAACACTCTTTTTCTCCTGGCTGAATAAGGGCTGCCCTTCAGCACTAATCCGCCTTCTAGAGTGACACACGCAGCCTCCTCACAGGCTCTTTCTCTCCAGGAAACTTAACTCTGCCGCTTCCTAAACGTGCACAATCACATGCACATAGGGAAGCATGCCTCAACACTTTCATACTCTTGTACATGCAACTTCACTGTTTGGGGAGTTGTTCACTAAACGTAATTAGAGTTATGTAACAACATTGTTCAGCCGCTTGATGATTCTTCAGATAAATAAAAAACTAATTTGTGATTTTAATATTTTGTATCTTGCAATACACAATTATTATTATTCCCAAATATCAAATGTGAAAACCCCCATCACAGGTACACACACACACAGATCAGGGGCCCCCCAAACGCCAAGTGAAAACCTGCTCAACACATTAATCTGCTATGACAGTTTCAGCCGGTTGGAGGGAATGCTAGGAAGTAAAATACTAAGAAGTTCCATTGTGGAGAGGATTAGAAAAGATACTTTTATATAAAATACAATTTGTCACCAGGTACTTACACATGAGAAGTGAAACATCTTCAAGAATCTAAACCAAGTCCCGTTGCTGCTGATTTAACCCTTAATCTGATACCATGACCTGGATGACTGAGAACCTTCACAAACATTTATGTTCCATATTGAACAAAATGTTAGCGCTAGTGCTCAGATAGCTTGTAATGTTATGGCCAGAGGTGCATATTAGTTTCTAAAAAAGAGAAAGCTAACTGTGCCAACTTGCTGTTTATGTTACAGCACCGCAAACTTGATTGTAATTACCGTAAGTGGCTACCAAATGACTAAAAGTTACTAATATTAAAATGAAAAGTACAATTTCAGTGTCTTATCAGTCGTACTAGTTACTTTTTAGTTGATGTTTTTATCCAAAGTGACAAACGATGAAGATAAAGGAGCTCATTGTTTGGCTAAACGACACTTTAAGAGAACATGTGCATGTAAACTGTGACCATAAGACCACCGGTGTTATTCCAATATGACCACAGACATAGAGGTAAGCTGCCGTTGACTGATGTGAGGAGTTTAGAGTGATGAGATAAGAGTTCACTGAACCTTTCCAAGAGATGAACGAGAGGACGCACACACATACATATATACCTTTTCAAATACACATACACATTATATTACTGTACAGACAGGAACACACACACAGAGGGGCTTTGTCGGCCTCTACTCATGTGACAGGTCCTGTTAGACTCCTGCTCTCAGTCTCATTACTGCAATTACAGCGATAGTCTGAGAAACAGTGGGCTACTCATGCACACACAACCAGAGAAAAACCCAGACATCATACAACCATCGGCCTTGGTTTTAGAGGTGTCATACACTGTGAGGGGAGTTAAACTGATGAAAGTTAAAACATCTCAACTAGTTAAAGGATTTAATCTGCCACAAAACACACAATCACACACACACAAACTCCCTTTATCATATCATAAAGTAGACATAACTTTTTTTAAATGAAAACATCTTATTGTAGAGACCATTTTTTACCCTGATCCTATCAATAAGAACAGATACATAATATAAAACTAAATAAAATCCTTCCCATCAGCGTTACCCGTCTGCTGACCTTATCAACAAACAAGAAATGAGGAGATGCTGGTTAAAAACAAAAGGAGATGAGTCAGTCCATCAGCACCACGCTGCTGATCTCATCCTTCCTGAAAGTCACATCGCCTGCTGACATCACTCCTCCTGACAATCAGCCAATCAAATCACTCCCTGGGGATGCGGTCAGATCCCTCTGCATCATCACCGACAACAAAGCCCCGGCGTTTCATTCCTACCTACCAAATCTAATCCTCTGTAATCTAATTTTTGGTTTAGTGTTGAGGTTCACTTTGAGTGCGATGTAAAGCTGGTGCAGTGATTCAGCAGAAGCAAAAAGGAACATGTGAGCCCACAAGGCATCAGACAACAAGACTCTTCTCTTCTGCACGTCTCAAACTGCTACCAGCACACTGACTCATCACCTGACCTCATTTTGTAGAGTCTCATATTTCTGAATCTTTTCCTTTTAAATTCAATGTTTCAATCTCATGTAAAATAATCTGTTTGCATCATGCATTACCTGCTATATCCCAAAATTGGCCTGATGCTGCTTTGAAGAACCATTTCACCCGAATGTACAGTGTAGATATTAAAAAAAATTACCATTAGCAGCATCTAGCCATATAGATATGTTTTAAGATATGTGTAATTGGTCCTCATGCAGCAACATTGTATGAAATGTATCTTATATTTTCTCTTAATTTTTTGTTAAGAGAAAAAATAAGAGAAGTCAACTCCAGATGCACCAAATGTTCTTAACCACCCAAATCTGCTCTTACCCAGATGTGCCGAATGATGAATCCCACTTGGTCTTAAATTGGAGGCGTGTGGCAGATTGTTTATTATTATTAGCATAGATAACGCCCCCTAAACACTATATAAGGACAGATGTTTTGCTGTGTGAAAATACGCTGGCACACGCCCAAGAATTGGAGAGATGCTACAAAAAAAAGGCTGTAGGAAGAAGAACTTCAGTAGCAGTAGTAACATTTGATTCTCTAGAGCGTTATTACTGGCGTTACTGGAATTTAATAATCCAATCTAAAACATATATGCTTGGTTATAAGATAATCATGCGTTGTTGTTATGTTCCTCAAATTTAAAACTTGTGTTTCATTGTGTTGGACAAACAGTTTGTGGACTGTGAAAACAATATGTTTCTTTCTTATCTTGGTAAGAGTGCTCTCAGCCACTCATAAAATAGAGCAAAAATAAGAAAACATAGGTGAATCAATGGGTACTAACAAAATAAAAACAAATTGTGGATTCGAAGAAATTTGCTCTTCTATCCCTTCCTGCATGAGGCCCAATGATATTTCTGGACTTTTTTTTGTGGTGCTCAAAGCATTGAATAATTGCATCTGGGGATAACCACCACTTTAAACTTCTAACAAAAAATGACAAATTACACAATTGAAAACACTAATTTTCAAAATAAATCTTCACCTCAAACTTTTCTTTGAGTGAGTATACGAGATATGAGGGACGTCTCCAATCTCTGATTTTGAGTTTTCAAGTTAAGATGAAATGAAAAATGTCTTTTTATAACTCTTTTAGAAGACATCACCGGTCATATTGTGCACCTATTTAACAATATATGCAAAAGAAATTACAACAAAAATCTATTTCTTCATATTCTTATATTAAAATCCAATCATCTTTTCCTTCCAAAATATGACGTGTGCTTTCGTAAGATAGTACCAACCAATTTCAACCAATCATATTATGACATCCATCCATCAATCAATCTGCAACGACAGCATCGTGCCACTTTCTTAGCCCGCCCACTTTTTAGCAGTTCAATTAAACGCAAATGATTTGATTTAAATCCCTCTTGTAACTGTACACTGTTCACATATTCTGTTTCACTGGGGTATACTCACAATATAGAAGCTAAAGACGCTTTAACTTCCGTTTCATTGAGACTTAATGATCATTAGACAGACTGCGAGGCAGCACGACTGGAGAAAAAAATCAATAGAAAGATGCAACGTGATGCAAACACACTTGCTTCCCTTCGTCGACATCTTCTTTTGTCAGATGCCTTCTTTTCTTTAGGTATAATCATGAAGGATAAATGACATTCAACTGGGGAAATTTGCTCTCAGTTTCTAACAGAGGAGTCAAAAAGTGAGAGTAGAGCAAGCACGGTGTTCTCTAAGCGTTCAAAATGTGCAGTCGAATAAGAAAAAGTTTCAATAACAACTGAGGCTAAGCAGCTGAAGAATGTCTGTGAGTGTTTTGATGTAGATGTGAGTGGACTGTGAGTCCTCGGAGGTGCTTTAACTGTGGACTGATGCTTTCCAACAGAGGTTAATGAGGGACAACACTCAAGAGGCCTCTGTTGGAGCGTAAATACTGAAAAAGCTTCACTCTATTCTTCAGGATTGTACCACTGAAAGAATGCCTTCAGGTACACCATCATGACTTACTTATATAACAATATGCACACACACATTCAGACAGCTCTTTTATCGTGCATCGGGCAGCAGGTGCACTACTTGTATGTTTGTATTAGTCTGTTGACTGCGCTCTAATGGACGCCCAGAGCAAGAGGAGACAGAAATGATGTAGATAAAAGAGAGAAAGTAGACCTTACGGACAGTGAAAAATGGTCCGGCCACAAAGAGCGACTACTGTTTTAAGTCACCACAACTCAGCAGGACAGTCTTTCCATTGTCTAGCAGCTGCTCTCAACATCAAGAGCCTATTCATCGTATCACTCTCTTCAGTGTACTTCTGTAAGCAGCAAGCTCAAACAAGTCTTCAACCTGCGAGAGGCTGAACGCAGACAAACGCTGGCCAGAAATCTGCACGATTTACAATCATAATGAAGGATGGATCATGTCTGCAGAAATGAGAAAAAGATTAAAAATGAATATGCAATATTATTTACTGCATTCAGACTGCAAAGAATCAATAATTCACATAGTTTTTAGCATCATCTTAAAGCACCATGAGTCAAGAGCAAAAGGCTATAATACTGTCACTTTGTATGTGTATGTTTTGCAGTCAACACAATCTCAGGAAAAAATCCATTTATATTCAATTTTGTGAATTTGACATCACGTAATGTTGATATCATCATGTAAAATGCATCTCACTGGAAAAAGCAATTGCTTAAAAAGATTTTAAAAAATTAGCAAAATGACATTTGGCATTTTGCTTGTCTCAGTTTCATAAAATATTGTAAAATCTACTAATTATTTTATTCGGAATTACCACATTTAAAATTAATTTATCAAGAGCGCAGTAAAGACCTTTTAACATACTGGAGGTGTTTTTTTCGTGCAATTAATTCACATGTCAACATTTTTTTTCGAAACCGATTTTGTCACAAATACTTTGACACTGAACGTGAATATTACGCTGCGAAATAGCGTACATTTTCTTTTGGAACGAGGACGATTTTTCTGAGCTTTCGCCCCAAAAATAAAGGCATTAACAAATCACGAGTGCTGCCTATATTTATGAAACAACAACATGCATGATGGCAAACTTTATGACTCCTTTCAACCTCGACAAAGGCAGCGCAGACCAGATCCACTCCTTCTGTTCTCACCTTTCACAATAAAAGCCCTAGACATAATATTCACAGGCGAGTATTTCGCAGTTTTGTGTCATTTATTTGTCATGCTGCCGGTGTGTAAAGGCCTGAAGACAGGTGCATCATTACTGTACATTCGCTGTCAATTTAGGTGCATAGCTGTGTATTTTACCAAAGACTATATACTAGAGAAGGCACTGATTATTTGTGTCAGCCAATATGGAAGTGAAGTGTTGGATTCATCCTTGCTATTATCTGGTTGGTGAGAAAAACTGACACCAGTTCACAGGAAGTGATAAAGACATTATGACAAAGACCTTGAATGTGTCTTTTCTGTCCGTGTGGAAACAGCTAGGCAGTGATGTCACAGAGGGCATTTCGGAATGAAGCCAAGAAAAATGGAGAAAGGTCAAGAGAGCGGGAAAGAGAAAAAAGACAAAGTGTTCTGCTGACTCAGCGTTTCAGTCCTCCCCGCCCCCTCTTTCTCTTTCTCTCGTTTTGTTGTTTAGACGGCTGACTGACCGGTGTCCATTCACAGGGTCATCGCCGCACAACCCCGAACCTTTGAAAAGGACCCGTGGTTACCATGGTGACAGCTAAAACAAAGCTACCACTGGGGGATTCTGACTGATCACAGCTCTGACTGCTTCCTGGGTCAAAGGTCGCTGGACAGGAAGGAGGGGAGAGGTTGACGCCGGTGGCAGAGAGGATGGTAGCTGTCAAGAGAGGGCGTATGAGGATAACACAGACACGCCACTGGCTTCCAGCACCTCCTGCTTAATGGAAATGTCCCTTTCTGACAAGGACAGTTCAGCCCATTCACAGCACACATGGGACAGATGAAATACCCGGTAAATAAGCAGAGCAAAAACATGTTGTTTTGCATACATTTATGGTAGGAAGTGGAAAAAAGAATGGCCTTAAAATACAGAGACAAAGAAATATTGAATTAAGCTCTGCTTGTGCTGGTTAGACAGAAGTTATTGAATATCTCAGTAGCTGCAATATCACATGACAGCAGCTGGCAGCTGGCTTGCAGCATGCTTTGCTTTTGTGTCTCAGTTCACTTGAACTGGTTCATGAATATTTATCAGGAATATGCATGGACGGACACAGTGTTTATACGCGCACGCACACACACACATATGAACACACGCACAATGCTTTTGTATCATGGCAGCAGGCGTGCAGCCTTTGCCTCAAATATAATCCACGAAAGGTCAAGAAGGAGGGACTTGTGTCTGACGGACACATGTGAGGAGCCAATAGGAGTTGGACCGTCTGGGACTGTCGGTCTAGTTTGCATTTTCCCAATTTCCCCCAACAGATTCCCTAACCTGCAGGGTGCTATACGCCATATGGAAGCGTAAAAACACTAACTCATCTAATTAAAGAGGAAGAGCTATCTGTTCCCAATTCAACAGTATGAAACCCGATTCCTCACCGCTGGCTAATTCTGTCTGTGGGCTCTTAATTATTAAAGCTGCACTTCAAGGATATTGGCATACTAATAAGTCACTTGAGTGGCGCCTTCAGGCAAAGTCTGTAACATGACTTCCTTCTGGGATAAATCGTTAACTTCCTGTATTGTTTTCATCGTGGAACATGTGACAGGAGAAACATATGCAAACGCAGATGGGATGTTACGTAAGGAAAGAGAGATCTGGAACACACTCACACATGGGGATAACCCAGTAAACACTATCTGTGTATGTGTGTGTTTGCTGAATCAGCCAGCAATGTGCTACTGGAGTGACCCATCTGTATGCTGTCAGGCGTGATAGTCTTCAAAACCAGAGATGGCAGCACAGCACACACATCTACTCCCATCAAGAGGCACTACTAAAGAGCAAATAGACTTTTAAGTTACATCATCTTTCCAGTGATAAATCAAGATGACATAAACACCTTCTCTCTGTTCAGGCTCCAGACCTCTTTCATTCTTGTTCTGCCTCAAAAAGAAGCGCCAGAATCAGGATGATAAAGAAGCATTTCATCACTGTGGACATGTTGGGGTGGGAGGATTAGGGAACTTGCTAACAGACAGCATTAGCCTCGCAGGCTGAGGCAGGTACTGGTTGGCAACCTGCTAGCTGATTACTGCGAACACACACACACACACACACACACACACACACACACACACTGAGCTAACTAAACTATTACAGAGTGCGGAGAGGCTGACAGTGAAAGCCTTTCAGATGCTCTGAAGTTCGGGTTCGCCACAAGCTCCAAATGATTAGGACGTTGCCACGGCGATTAATCGAGCTGAAAACACCAACATGATGCTGCGGTTTCATGTTCAAAGGGATGAAGTCAGAGATTTAATAGCAGATGAAAAGGTACGGCTTCCAGGGGATTATTAAGCATTGAAATGTTTTTTTTCCATCCCGTCTTCATGTCGCTTTCACTGTGAATGTGATGCATGATGGGACTCCTTTTTAAGTGTCTAATTGCTGACTCAGCTGGAAACATTATTATCGTGATGAGTCTCAATTCAGCATATCACACTGCAGATTACAGCCTCGCCTATTATCAGCTCAGCACAGATACAGTGCAGTAAGTGCACATAATTATAGTACAGAAGCATATGAGTATATAAAGGAAAGTTAAAAGGTGCTCACTACTAGGGCTGCACAATTAATTGAAATTTTATCAAAATCAAAATATGGCCTACTGCAATTTTCAAATTGCAGGATGATGAGGAGGAAATCGCAATATTTGTTAAAGGTGAAATGTGTGTCAAAATGCTATTTTAAATTAGATATTGTGGTGCTGCAGAGATATCCTGGCCTACACATCATATTCTGCAGACTTGTTTGGTACAGATCCCCACAAAATCCACGCCATAATCATTTAAATGTGTTTCTATGAAAATGAGAATAATGATGTAAAAATTATCATTCCCTCTTATATCGAAAATCATATCGCTATTGCAATATCAGTCAAAATAATCAAACCTCTTCTTGTTCTGTCTCCTGAGTTCTCATTGATGGCTTCAGGCCGCTGTTATCGGGCACCTCTGAGGAGAACTAACCGTTACTCCAGATCTTTTATTCCTTCTGCTATCAGGTTATTAAACTCAGACAGTAGTCATTTCATGTGAGATTTTTATTGACAGTTCCCTTACATGATAAATCATGTAACAATGTCTATTTATTATCTATTTGTTTTCTCTTTTTATTTATTTATTGCTATTTATTATATTGTATTAACTTATCTGCTGTCCTTTACCGACCTCTGTTTGTCAGGTTTACTGATCTGTGCTTGACACAACATTATGGATGTTTGTCTGGATGTTGTCTGTGTGTGTTTGTGATGAGGTAAGCTGTGAATTGAATTGCCCTTTTCGGGATCAGTAAAGTTGTCTGAATCTCAATCTGAATAGTGCAGCTTTAAGTTAAATATTCCAATAGCGTTTTTGCTCGCTATTGATCATTTAATCACTTAAAATCTTTCAATAATTTATATTTGTTTCAATGTGTTTTTTCTCTAACAGGTCTTTTTCACATCAGATCTAGTTTTGCTAGGTTCTAAGGTACTGGTATTGCACATGCTGGCTCACTGGTGTGACCTCGTAGGACAATGGAAATGGAAATGAGCTTGGCTTTTCTTACTTAAAATCCAAATGTCTGCTGTCAAAAAGGTCTACACTCATTCATGCAAATAAAGCACACTTGAATATAGATTTGTATTTGTGACAGAGAATGTGCCTAATGTGTGATACAGTACGATTAAAGAGCTATGTGGGCTTGCAGGTAAGGTCTCAGTGGATCACCTTGGGTGAGAGTAAAATAAGAGATTAGAGATGAAGCACTTTCAGGAGCCACAGCTGACCTCAGAAGAAGCTCTGAACTGCTGACTCAGGATTCAAGATCTTTTCCACAGCAAGTACTGACTATAGTTTTGTAGTATCACAATGACCAAACCAACTCCGAGTCATTTTACCTGCCTCCTAAATGGTTTATCTTTAAATCAAACATTTCCTCAATTTGTGCAACTGTCATATATAATCATTTTATGATAGAGGAACAGAATCTGAGTGAACAGAATAAAGAAAGAAAGACAAACACATGAAAGAGTAAACCGATGAATAGTCGACTGATCATCAATAGGACTAAAAGGTGGAAACCCGGCTAGCAAACAAGACGACAAGAGCTCTACAAATAATGAATGAGCTTTCTAAGAAGATACAATAGCAGCAAGTTTCCACTCAAAGAGAAAAACACACACACACACACACCTTTCTGTAGCCGTATGTCTACAGCAAACTAACACAGCAAATCTCAATGCACATATTGAATTATTAAGAAGCCAGACAAATCAAATCTTTTTGATGAGCACTGAAGAAGCAGAGTGCATGATGAGACAGATTATATAGTTTATTATCTATGACAGAGAGAGACACAGTAAACAAGAGTCCTCCTGGGTCAAAGTCTGAATGCACAACAACAAGCGAGGCAGAGAGAGAGAGAGGGGAGAGAAACATGATAGGAACAAGCTTTTGTCCTCTGATCCAGTTCACATGACGTTTCAGATTGTCTTTCCATTCCAACACACACACACACACATAGAAAAGCACCTGCCCCCAACCGCCCTCTATTGATGTCCGAGGTCTTACTGTTCCACACACTAGAAACACTTCTGCTGATATAAGCGGTTGACCAGACGGTGACTATCTCAGCTTGTCTGCCGCTGTGTATAAGTGGCGGATTGGCCAACGGTGGGGGCAAAGGTCAGATCACTACGATGCAGCAAATACAAACTGCCTGAACCACAATATACCACAAATTCAAAGTGTAAAATGCCTGAAACCAATGGGATCAAATGCAGTCATCGCTCCAAAGATCCAGCAGACATATTAACCTGTGTATGGTTACCAAAAGCCTATTGTATGTTGTGTAGTCGCTGACTACAGGAGACACACTGTCAGGGGAGAGTTACAGGCCTAATCCCTCTGAAGCTGAGATCTCCATTCATAAATCCACTACAACAGCATGTACATGCAGTGCAGGTATTAACAAAAGAAGCTCATGTAACCGTGGGTCTATATGTGTTGTCTTAATCATGCAATGAGCATTAAAGTGCAGGGTATAGATGAGAGAAAGCATGTAGCTTCAAAATAAAAGCACATTTAGTGAAGAAAGGGGTATTGCTTTGGAGGGATTTGGGGATAGGAGAGGAAGAGGAATGGAGAGAGAGAGGCATAAGTAGATTAAGAGTGTCTGAGCTGAATAAATGGCCGATGATATGTAATCTTGTAATTGCTTTTCCCCCCATGTTGTCCATGTATCTGTTTTTATGTTTTTCTAACCACACACTTCCACGCAACACACACACACTTGTCTTTTTGTTATATATTTACTGTATTGTTATTGTTGTTATTATATATATCTTGTCCTAATTGTTTGTTATCACTATTATGTAGTCATATTATTTCTTTATATTAATCTTGTCTCTGGGTGGAGCCTCAGATAAGCCCAGTGGGTTTTTTTGCCTCTTCCTGCTGCACTGTATATTATTCATTTATTTCTTTTGTTATGTTGTATAGTCTTAAATTGTGCAAAACAAATAAACATAAACATATGCAATGTGAAGCATAAAGAATAAAAAGCAGGAATAACATGTGCATGCATGGTTGTAGCAGGTGTGAGCATCTTTTGCAGAGAGATGATGATGAGGAGGGTCTTGCATCCTTACCTCAGGGCCACTCGAACCGAGCTCTCATCGCTGCTCATGGTGGATGATGGAAGTCCACAACAAGACCTGGTTATAAATAGCTTGATTTCTCTTTTTCTTTATCCTCTTACGAGACAAGAGAGCTGCAGGCTGGCTGTCCTTCCTCCCAGTCACCAGGGAAGCGCTTCTATGTTGAGCTCCTCCTCCTCTTCATGTTTTGTGATATTTATTTGTTCTCCATTGTAGAGGATATAACGTGCATCAGGATCCGGCGGTGGTCACCTCTCCAGAGGCATCGTCTCAGCTGCAGACCGGTGCAGAGTAGTGGTGTGTCGGTGTGTGTGTCGGAGCTGGATCCACTTGGCGTGTGTGGGGCTTGAGACTGATGACGTCACCAGACTCCTCCTCCTCCTGGGCTGTACCAATAACTGGACATAGAGCCTGTATACAAGAAGTAATAAAGAATAAATTCAATTTATTGTTTATTTGTTTGTTTGTTTTTAATCTTCTCAAATTAGTTTGTACATATCAAAAATAAAGAGATCAATTTAACAGCTTTTTTTGTCAGTAATAATCAACATTCTTTTTTTATTTTTATTTATTTATTCTTTTTTTAATTTTATTTTTGTATTACTTGTTCCTTGACCAGTTTTACTTTATTTTTATTCACTTTGAATATTTGTATATTTTTGATAACACATAAAAAAATAAATAAAAGAAATTTGACCATGATTGATAACTTCAAACTCAAATATTCTAAATTGACTATCACTATTAAATTGTTTATACATTTTAAATGATAGATGTTGTTGTTGCCCATGCTCAACCCAAAGATGTTTTTCTTACTGTTATAATAATTGACAATGCCTTGTTGTATGTATATTTTTGATAACGAATAAAAAAAAATAAAAAAAATTTGACAATGATTGATAACTTAAAACTTGACTAAAACTATTAAATTGTCTAGACATTTTAAATGTATTCCAAATGTTTAACAGACCCCAAATGTTTTTTTTTTATTCATCTTTTCCTTTCCTTAGATTTTATCGGTTGTATAATTTATAATTTTTTCCTGTTATTTTTAAAAAGTAAAATATTTTTGCAGAATTGTAATTACAAATCTGAACATGCAAATATATTGTATTGAACTCTTGCAATAAAGTATTAAAATATATATATATATATCAATATAATATAATATTATATAATATATAATATTAATATAATATTATTAATATTATTAATAATATTATTAATAATAATAATAATAATAGTAATAATAATAATAAAATGATATAGCTACTATGTAAATGCAAACTTTTGTTCTTCATTGTTAAATAAAGTTGTAATAAAAAAACATCTGAACACATGAACTAGCAATCCCATTACAATGAACCCTGTTGCATTCTGTTTGAATGTAATTTGAATGTATTTGCAATACAAATGACATGGTGATATTCTGAAGGTGTATGCAAATCAGAGATTTGCAATAAATGAATAAATGTCTACTGGGCCATGCTGCCATCTTGAGGTCAACTCTTATTATTGCACTGTAGGAGTCATTAAAGTAATGTGGCTTCTTCACCAGCAGATGACCTCACTAACACACTGGTACTTGTATGCAGTATAATATTTCTCATAGTGTACTGCTTTTGCAGTTAGTATAGAAACAAATCTATCTACAAATAGGAAATGAAACAAGACAATATTGATTTATTGTTTTTTAGTGTAGTATTGAATTAAGAATCAGATATTAAAACTGTCTAGAATCTGAATTATGATGCATTTTAATATTGGGCTTGACACTATAAATATCAGAAGAAGTGGCATGACCTTTAGCTTGCTGTTCATTTGTATGTGTGCTTAAACTCTACAATGCTTCTATTTATAATTTGTTGAATCAAAGGACATGAACCACCTACTCGGGCTATAAATAACTTGACATTCACTTCTCAATGTAAGGAAACACAGATGTGACAAAAACCTGTAGCTAATCTAAGCACTTCAAACATTTATTTTGTAGGTATTGAAACTTTAAATGGTGTAAATTAAACACACAAGGCCCATTTTTTCAAGGTTGCACTGTATTGTTTTATTTACAAGAAAATACATCTTCATCTTTCAACATAAAGTGACCTTAGCACATGATTTTTTTGGAACAGATGACCTTTGTGCCGATGTACCTCTCTCTTGGTTCTAAGGTTAAAGAATACAGAATATTCCTACACATGCACAATGACATCCCAATAAAGGAAAATCTGGGCTACTGTTCCTGGAAATAAAAAATAAAATAGTTACATGTATGGGATTTTTGATTGCAAACTCTAATTATGTAATAAAAGTGTAGTAATCCCTGGATTTGAGAACTACTGTACTCTGGGTCATGGTTTTCCTTTCCCATTTATCCCAGTTCATACACCACATGTACAGTAAATCCCAATTTAAACACCACAATGTGGCTCTAATAAAATAATGTTACATGCACTATATCAACACAATTATAAAATGATGAATTATCAAACAAAAAAAGGAAACTTGTATGACCTGACCACATGTATACATTGTCTTCGTAACCTTAAAGAGATGCTTTATCATACATAATGGATACATTCAATCTCTTACTTACAAAAGGGAAGATAGAATGTGAAACTTTCAGTATCAAAGTTTTTGTTAGTAAGGATGTCATTACAGTATATAGCTGGGTCATACAGTGTCGTTGTAGGCCACTAGAAGGCCTATCTTCACTTCTAAGTGAGCTATCTTCACTGCTAAGTGAGCTATCATCACTGGTTTCCAGAAGGGGTAAGAAATAATGAGGTGCCAGGTTAAAAGATAAAGTCAACATAGATATTTTTTCCTTGTAATTTGCGACTAAAGTCATGAAAAAAGACGCTAGGCAGAGTCACAGCAGTATATTATTACAATATCGTATCTGCAATAACTATTTTGGTCCACTTGGAGGCAGCAGATACAAGCTTAACACTAACAAGCGAGCTTAAACCTAATGCTAAATGTTCATTTCAAGTTGATATTGCTAACTTGTTACTCCAAAAGTGGACAATTTACACATTCAGCAGATACGGAGCAACATTGACATTCATTTTGGAGTCGTGTAAATCCAATATTTATTCTCCTTTTTAGCGCTGCTTGCTGACCACCAACTTGGTCGTGTCTTGAGAGTAACCCGCAAATTGCGAAAACTTGGAAAAAAATTGCAAATGACCTATCCTAAACTTAACCATTCGAGGTCAATGCCTAACCATAACCATCTTGCAAGAGTTTCGCAATTTTACGCGTTATCTTCTAAAGCCACGACCCACCAACTCCCGACGCAAATCAATGGAAATTTAGCTACTAGCTAAATGCTCCACTTGCCCCTATGTTGACTAGCTACCTAGTGGCTGACTTTGCCTGTTTGCCGCGTGGATGTACATCCGTGGTTTTGCTGTGCTGGAGAGGTAGCGTACTGAGCTCGTCCGAAAGCAACCTCATGAGACCGGTGAGAGTCAACCAAAATAGTAAGGCCGGATGACCAGAACAATGACTTGAACGTTGCTAAAAAAGCTCCATAGAGCTCTCTCTCGTGTGTTCACCTTCAAATACATGTATGTGATTTATTGCTAATATAAGACTATTGATTATAGCCACTTTAAAGATTTTAATATATATTATAATATTTTAACATGATGCTGAGGGAACATAATGGGACTGACTCCAAAGGGAGGAGTTTAGCCTCAGCTAGGCTCAGTTTTGTGGTGTGATTAGAGGACAAAATTAGCCCACTCTTAGCCTTATAATCATTGGAAAGAATAATGTGATCCTCAGAGAGAATGTGCAGCACAAAAAGCACCCTATTACGCAACTCAAACCAGAAGAAAAATTCATAAAAACACAATTTTTGACAGAAAGATCTATCCGAAAGTATTCTATTAAAATGGCACCTCATCATTTCTTATCCCGTCCTCTCAAGATGAAACAGTAGTAGTTCTGAAGCTATGGTCATGCCTGTGAATATCAGGCACTGTCTTCTCTCGAGCTGACCTCATGTGCTACAGTGTCACTTGGCAGACTCTGCGTCATTCAGCGGCTCGTCTGGCCTCCTGTCAACAGAGTCTGACTGACGGCACACAATGATAACTTATGTCAGGTCAGAAAGTCCAGCGCAGAACGCTGCTAAAAAGGGCCGTGCCATTTCAAAGCCCTACAGTACTGTCTACGATGCTCTCTTGCATACCAAAGGAAAGCGTAATTTTTTTATTTTTTTTTGCAGTCCAGATTATATTAGAGAGCATTCCACTTATTATTATCCCTTTATATATTAAAGGGATGCATTGACATTTCCATTGTTAATTTTTTTTTCCTTTTCCAGTCACATTTAAGGGGGGAAAAAAAATTGTCCTTCTGTAACCTAGCAGCCATCATCCTGAGCAGAGCAGAGCTGCATCCAAATGGGTCTTGAACTGTACACTAAAAGCCAAAAGAGGAGGTTGCAAAAGTTTCAATGGAGCGAAGATGTTGCACTTTGGATGCAGCCCCAGCTCAGTCTAACAAAAAAGGCCTTGAGGGAGACATACTCAACAATTTACATTAACAAATCAGATGATGCACGTGTGTTGTTGTTTTTTTTACCTAAAACCAGAGCTCATTTACTTATTTCTTTGCAGACAAAAAACAAACCAAGGAGTAGTTTGAAATACAGCAGTGCACTTTGTTTGTATTCTGCTGATGATGTGACTGATTGTACATTCTCTCTGACAGGGTGGTGTGTTAACCAAACCAAGAGACATAACAGAAATAGTGGTGTTCTAACCAGTTAGGTGACTTGATATTACACTGTGACATGGATTGAGTCCTGTGTGCGGTACAATGTGAGGATAACATACAGAAGTCCAGAGGTTCTCCTGTTTTTGAAGTGGCATCTGGACCACTCGTACATTAAGATTTCACCATATTCATGTTTCTTAAGTGGTTCTGTAATGTACTAAGGGGTTTTAAAGGAGGGAAACGTCTGAGTCACACAGCAAAAAAAAGAAATGCAAATGTTTCTGGGTGCTTTTTTTGCTTTTTCAAATGCAGTGATAATTTTTATTTCTTAAGCTTCAGGCCCAATTGAATGTTTTAAAAATCAAAAATGAAGTCTACATGCTTATGGTGAAACCTGAAAACATCCATGATCCCCTCTCCTATTTCACTCAGTGCAATCTGGGAGGCTAAATCGCCTAATTTACTTTTCCTCTGACTCTTTATGCGATGACACAGTAAGCACAAACACACAGCTCAGAACCACCACATGAGAACACAGCGTTTAGGACTTCTTCTTTCATGTGAACAAAAAATAATGTTAATGCAACAAATCACTAATTTCACAGTATCACAACTTCAGATAAGTCACTGGTAACAAACATAGGAAGCTAAAAACAAACTAAGTAATTTCATTCTTGTATGTGGCCGAGATGTACGCCAGCCTAGTCTGACCTCAAACTAACTGTATATTAGCCCTATTATGTAATACGCTAATCAGGTAAAACCCAATAAGGCCTCATATATTTTAACATAATAATATGTGGAGTATTATCTAAAATATACAAGTGCGTGTAAACACACTTCGTGACATTAAATTCACTTTTTTAGAAAGGTGAGAAATCAAATGAAAGTATTTTTTTACGTCATCATCATCTAATTTATATAAAGTAAATTAGCATAATGTATTACGCCGTTGTCCAGTGCATCTAAACAGGCTCAAAACTGCTGAGTCCCAGCAGGCATCTGGCACACGAGTGTGTTTTGTGTCAACACGGGGCGAGTTTCAACAGGTGGCCAGCGTTTGAACGTTATAGTTTGGATGTCTACATGTTCATTCATGAACAAGTATACATGTGTGACTATTCATAGACCGGACTAGCGGGGTCAGCTTGCTCTTTGCTCCTCGTCCTTTGAAGAGGGCCTCTTTAGCTCATTGTATTTGTCCAATAAACCAGAAACCTATAGTTTTGGAGTCAGACCTGCGTCACTAATCGCTCTAATAATAGACCCTAGATTGGCTCTTTCTTCTTCGCTGTTTGCAACTGAGCCTACATCCATGGTTCCAGGGCTAAGATGCAGTATAAGGAAAGGGGATTGTACTGCGGCCAGATACACAAAAATCAAACAAAAGGCATATTGTGACATTTTTTGAAAAATAGTCTCTTTTGACCTCTCGGCCACATTAAGTTCAGAAAAAAAACTAAAATCTACAGCTAAAATTATAACAAACGTGGATCCTGCACAACCCAGCGGAACTGGGCGTGGAATACTGCTTTGGACATTATTAAAGTGGTTCTATATGTTCAAAGTTTTCCAGCTAAAAAACGCAGCTATCACCTCATTTCACTGTGAGCTACAACAACAAAACGAGAAACAGCCCTCTAGAAGCAGAGTAAAGTGCTATAAAAACAAACAAATAAATTATCTTGGTTAATTTTAGATTATTTTTTTTTGCCATTTGTTTTGAACCGTGGCAAATTGAATGTTGAAAAAATGATGTGCGCTAAAAACCAAACGTTTTCAAATCTAGTATGCAGTCGATGTGCGTCAGAAGGGGGGAATAATACTTTGTGGATCTGCTTCACTCTCCTCCCTCCATTTCTCGGTGGTGGAGCGGGGCAAAGGAGAGATTAAAGGAAGGGGGAGAGGAGAAAGGAGAGCTGAAAGACTGGCTGCTTTAACGGAGGAGAGGCTCGGGGCAAAAGAAAAAAAAAAATCTGAACGAGCAAAAGAAAATCTAAGCCTGAGAATAACACTAAAAAACCCCTAGAGATTTCTTATTCTTCCATTGCCTCTTTGTCTCCCACACTCTCTTCTCCTCCTCCCCCCACTTCTTTTCCCCTCTGGGCCTCTTCCCTTTTCCCTCCCTCTCTCTCTCTCTCTCTCTCTCTCTCTCACTCCTCGACTGTCTTGAGGACAGAGTCGTCTCCCAGGATCTTGCAGAGCTCGTTGAGGCGATGCTGCATCTCGGGAATACCGGCCAGCTGGGCCTCCAGCCGCTGCTTCTCCTCGGTGAGGGAGAGGCGCGTCGCCGTGTCCAGCTGCTCGAAGCGCCAGCCTCCCTCGCCGTCGAACTGCAGCAGGTGGGTGTGGTACTTCCTGGAGGCGGAGAGGAAGGATTTAAAGTGGCAACTTCAGCAGTTTCACGTGTCTTAATTTGGTTTGTACTTTATTAGACAATTTCATTTAATTTCTCCTTTATTGAATAATAACATTTTGTGTGAGATCCTGTGTCTTACCACAGGGAGGGTCTGTGTGTGATGGAGAGCAGAGAGATGCCGGTGTCCTTAGCGGTCTGGAAAATCTTTCCCTCCACGTCGATGCTCACGGCGCTGGTACACTCATCCAACAGCGCATATTTAGGCCTGACACACACAGGGGAGATTGTTTTAATAGAGAGTAACTAATGACATTGGTTAATCAGTGAGATCATTAGCATGTGCAAATCAACTGTTACCCTATAAATGTTAATCAACCATCAACTCTGCATTCAAACATTTTACATGCAAACATGAAAAACTAGACTGCAGGAATCGTATTTAATGTCTTATTGATTCTACTGTTCATCAACTCATTTTGCTGTCTTAAGCAGGTAATGATACTGATGATAACGTCAGACATTGGTTTGTGGACTGACATTTTGAAACCTCGAGTTCGTCATTTTGAATGTCAACTTTAATGAACTGAAAACACACTGTGAAAGGGTTAAAGTTGTAAGACGGAAACACGGACAACACCCAGACCGGACAACGCCTTGGTAGCGACCTGTCAATCACAAGGTAGCCACGCCCTAAAGCACACCCTGCTTTATGGTCTATTTGACTCTAATTGGGACCATAATTTACTAAATTAACATCACACTGCATTGAAGAAGACTTGAAACTAGCGACTGGGACCATAAACTCATGTTTACAATGTTTACTGAGGTAATAAATCAAGTGAGAAGTAGGATCATTTTCTCATAGACTTCTATACAATCAGACTTCTTTTTGCAACCAGAGGAGTCGCCCCCTGCTGGCTAGTAGAGAGAATGTAAGTTTAAGGCACTTCAGCATTGGCTTCACTTCTCAGACCCCACTGCCAAAAATGTGTTTTGTGACCTTTGACCACCAAATTCTAATCAATTCATCCCTGAGTCCAAGTGGAGATTTGTGCCAAATTTTGAAGAAACTTCCTAAAGGCGTTCTTGAGATATCGCATTCAAGAGAATGGGACGGACGTGCAGACGAACAACCAGAAAACACAATGCCTCTGGCTACAGCTGTCGCCGGCAGGGAGGTATAAAAGGATTCTTTGTGATAGTTGGCAGTACACCGCTCCAGGTGTGTCATATGTCACGTGTTTGACAGTAAATGGGCCTCAGTTTATTGGCAGACAACAATGTTGCTGTTCCTCCTTACTTGTGGTAGAACATGCGAGCCATGCCCATCCTCTGCTTCTCGCCTCCTGACAGCACGTCCTTCCAGTCCAGCTCAGCATCCCAGCCTGAACAAAAAAAAACACAAGACATCACACCACACCCTTGAAAACACATAATATTTTAGGATTATAGATGCTAAGAGCAAATATTTCCCAGTTTGTATGATAGTGGAAACTCTGGAATAAATTAGGCATTAGCATGAAGAGTTAATCAGAAATACATTTTGTGCATGAATAATGAAAATGCAAACAGACAGGTTTTACAGACTGTTTCTATGCTGCTGTTGTTACAACAGCCATTACAAAGGAAGGGAACAGCACTGAAGGGTTTAACCAGTCTAGGTGCACGACGGAGCAGCTTTCTGTTTGACATTTTCAAAGACTTCACAGGAAATTCTTTGCAGTTATTTTGCACGTGTGCAAATCCACGACTGACGATCCGTGCCTGCTGCAATATGCGTGAGTTCGATTGCATGTGCGATCAAGACAACATTTTCACAGTGCAGCCATTCATACATTAAACCCGCTTGCAGCTTTGTACTGTAGTTGGTTCACAACAATAGGCCTGTTTGTTTGGCAATGAGAGGAGAGCGGCTGCCAATTAACCACACGGACGCAAGTTTAGGCAATGCACGTAATACAGTACTTAAGAATTAGAACCTGGCTGGTGCACAGACAGTACATAACCAGTCTGTTTGATCTGACAACACCAGCAAACCTGCTCTGCAGCTGCAGTGTGCACAGCACATTTTGCACACATTTGAATTATTTGAAAGACAAAATGTAGAATCTTTAACACTGAAAGAAGAAGACAAAATAGTTCCCATTGTCAGTGACTAAACTGTCAAGGACTCTGTTGGACTCTAGTGGCTGTACTGCTTATTTTGTCTAGCTGTTGGTTATTTTGTCTGACAGTTGTTTTGTCTAGTTATTGTGTCTAGCTGATCATTATGTTTGTCTGATGGTTATTGGGTCTATTGTGACTAGTTGATGGTTATTTTGTCATCATCATAATGGTTCATTTGTCTGATGGTTATTACCACAGCCGTGATAGAGACGCTGGTATTGTTTTCACCCTGAGAGTATGTGTGTGACTCTGTGGTCAGATTCTTGTGACCGCGATAACGTCAAAACTGTGCAAGATACAGTCACGAAACTTTACAGGTGTGTAGTTGAGATCGAAATGGATGTTGAGTATGAAGACGGGTGTGGTGCAAGCAAGGACGCCGAGAGTAGGGGCCCACATCACAGCTGGTGTGAGTCCATTTGCAAGATGGTCTCTAGTTTTGCCTAGTTGATAGTTGTTTCTTCTCTTATTTTGTCAGTTTTGTCTAGGACCGGTGATTGTTGTTTTTTCTCTGATGTTCCAGTTATTTAGTCCACTAGCGTAGCCAGTAAAAAAAAACTGTGTGCCACATGATACAGAAGCTGACCAGCCTGGGACTTTGAGATAGAGAGGCTCTTTATACGAGCGCCCAGAGGGTATGAAAATATTTCTTTTGGCAGTTTTAACACTAATACAGCCACCCCAGCTGCCACCTCTGTGTATACATGTAAGTCGTGGCGTGTCAGAAATTCACAAGAGCGAAACAGCTGCCAACTGCCGCTTCATTTTCTACCGGCCTCCGGCAGCTCTCTGTGCATCCTCTCCTGGTTCCCGGCCGCACGCAAGACAACTTCCACGAGAAGAAATATAAAAAGGCTGCACGTGGATAGTCACAGTTTATTTTGTTTAGTAATAGTATCTCGTTTTAGTAAGGCTATAACTAAAAATTCTGCATCGGATTTTTGGGTGTGCCCGCTGCCTCCCTGGGTGGAACAGGCACACCCGTAGCTTGTGATTATTTTGTTCTTTGATGGTTACCTTGTCTAGCTTAGGGAGGTTTAAGATGTCAGAAAGTGTTTCCTGAGCTATTGTTGTGTGTTTTTCTTAAGTCTTTATTACTGTCCTACCTCCTTCTCTGGTGACAATGTGGTAGAGGTTGACTATGTCCAGGATGGCGGCCAGGTCCTTGTCACTGAGGCCTCTGGCAGCCATGTCCTCCACTGAGTCTGGGTAGATCACCTGGTCCCGCAGTGAACCCATGGACATGTATGGCCTGGGGAAACACACACACACACACACACACCTTATCCACTGAGTGATTCTTTGTTAACCCCTCATTTCATTAAGTGCTCCAGACAGCTGACAGAGTGGGCGTATGTGTACAAAAGGATACACCTTTTAAGAACAGGAATTAGAAGAGAAAGACACCCATTACACTTCTGTTGTATCTATTGTGGACAGAGTGTTGGATTCTCTTACAGCTGCCAGGTGTCCGTCTCATCCTATGTATAAAATATTCACCGCTCTGCGGGAGGGAGGGAGTCGCAGCCCTGGGTAATATTACATTTGATGGTTTGTCTTAGACGGGTTCAGTTCAGTCCTTCTGTACCTTTTTGGTTGATTAATTGATCATCTTACCTGTTAAGAGTTGAGTGACACCACAAGGTGTTACTTTCCAACTCTTTTCCTCTCTCAACTCTCTCAAAGATTAATTGATTATCAAATTGGGTGCCAATTAATTTCCTGTCGCCTGAAATATCAGGTACTTTTTTTCCCTAAGAGGTCAGTAGTGACACTTTGGATAACTCTAGCTACCTTTAATCATTCAACAGACAGTTATCACAGATCATTGGAGCAAAAAGATGCACATGACTGATTCTGGTACACTGATGATACTCAACTTACAGAGATAAGTATATCAAAGAAATGATTGTAATTGAAAGTATTTCGAGCCTTGTCTGGGTGGTAAATATTTCACTGTGGCCAGAGCTCTGGTTTCTCTTTGTCAGGTCTTGTTACGATAGATTAGATTACTGGTATGGCTCACCGGTACAATGATCAAATCCCCTCTGTGTGGATGTTGGAATAAGTAATGTGTGAAAGTGTTTGTTTGTATACCTCTGAGGAATGTAGAACATGTGTTGAGGAGAGGGTTTGTGTAGGCGGCCGCCGTAGACGGGCCACAAGCCGCTGAGGATCCTGAACAGAGAGCTCTTCCCACAGCCGTTAGGCCCCGTGATCAATAGGTGCATGCCTTCTTCCACCTGGAACGGAGAGGGAATTCATTAATCCCCCTTGAGATGAGTCAAACATCAGTAAAGTTATAAAACAACATTGAGATGTAAAGCATCGGTGGGCGTGTAGCTTTTGATAGATATGACTACTTAACATTACACACAGGAGATCTGAAATGTCAACACAGGAAGAGTCTCCTCAGAGATCCTCGTTTCTAACAGAATGTTTGAGTTCTCCGTTCTCTGAAACTGAACCCTCTGAGCTATAGCTTGAAGTCAGATCAAACGGTTTGGAGGTATGCTAAATGCCTTTAGTGTGCCTGTAGTTAACAGGATAACAGCACAGCATATATTGCTTTGTGTTTCTGTTGAAGCAATCAAAATAAAAAAGCAACAAGGTAAAAACAAATTCTGTTCTGAATGGAGATACATGAAATATTAGGTCTGTCTAATTCTATACTTAAAGGGATAGTTTGGGTGTTTTGAAGTGGGGTTGTATGAGGTACTTATCCATAGTCAGTGTATTACCAATATCACTGACTATGGATAAGTACCTCATACAACTCCACTTCAAAACACCCAAACGATCCCTTTAATACCAGCTGTCACACACACTGTAGCAGTTTCACCTCTATATTTAGACTATGAGAAGAACTAACTAGTCTTAAACTTGTGGGCATAAGTACAATGTCAACAGATTTTCCTGCTATCTGCCAGCTCAATGTCAGCAGGTGTATTGACCTCAAATCAGCATTCTCGACAGCAGTGTTGACTGAGGTCTGATAGCATGAGCTGCTAAGAGCTAGTTTGAATGAAGCAATAACTCCCACAGGAGACACTTTCCTTTTTTAAAAATTGAGGCCAGGGTGTTTTTTTTTTTAATCTTCCGTTGAAGCTTCAACCTTTATTCTATTCTCACTTCTCACTGGGAATAAATCTGCACTCTTGCAGGTTTGAGCTTAAAGACATGTTAGTTTTTAGATACGCTTTAAAGCCAGCTGTGAGGAACTGAGAAATCCAGGATCGTTGTCATCAATCATTTGCAATGAAAATCAATTATCAACATATAGTTTGAAGACCAGGGCAGGGCAGTGGGACAAAGATAAAAATGTAGACAATTTATTTCTACCCACGGGGCAGCCCCTCAGGAGAGAAGGAGCTCTACGCACCGAGCGTTTTATACGAATAGGAAGGAGTTACTGTCCTAATGACAACTGAAATGTTCAAAAAGTGACATTGTACTCTTTTGTCAGCATTGATCTGTAATTTTAAGCACCACAATATCCCCTCAGCCAGCAGCCTGAAGGGAGCAACACGTCGGTAACACCCAAAAGGAGGTATCGGTTTCCTAATGAGACCACAGAGGATTCTTCATACATGTTCACAAACTCCACATAGACCAAAACAACCCTCAGGGAGTCTGACGGTGGAGTCGGGTTCAGAGAGTGTGAATATATCAGTTAACATTAATGGGTTATATAAAGTGGAGTCTGGAATAGAGATCAAAATGACCATTCTGGTGCTTTTCATATGTTAAAAGAAGAGCTATACAATAGAAGCAATATACTGTATGCTGTCTCACCTTGACATTCAGGCAAGACACTACTACGTCCCCGTTCGGCGTAATAATTGGGACGTTCTCGCACACGATGCCGTTGTCCACATCTATCACTTCACCTGAAGACAGAGAAAGAAAAGAAAGAATCACAGCGTTATAAGAGCAGAAATTCCGTTGATGCATAAAGCATGGGTGGGATAATACCTACATGGCAGGAATTATGGGGTTAAAAATTAAATTAAAAAATCCCTCTTTACCGCTTCTATTATCTCTTAGCTTAACTGTGCTCTCCAATAGGAGATTCATTCTAGGGTCAAATAGATATTTATGCTATGATTCTAACCTTTGACCTTGATACTGCTGATTGCGTGTGACACTATGTCGGTGATCTAGGATTTATTCTGCTTATGCAGGTTGCCCTAGATAAAGGTTTGGCTAAATGCATCAACTTTGGATAGAAAGCTTGCTGTTCATTTGGAGTTATGACTAATTTGACTATAATATATATAAAAAATACATATTTAAGACAAATTATGGACCTGAGTTAGGGTTATGTAAGTGCAATCTGATGTGACTAACCAACCAAAGCCACATACTCCAGACAGCAGGAGTGTGCAAAAGCTTGTCCAACATAGCAACAGTAACCAAGTGTGTGTGGTGACTACCTGTTTCTCTCTTTCAGTGTATTTTAATACAGGAGAGGAGGTGTGGGTGTGTGTATTCAGCAGATCAGGCCTACCCTTTATCTCCAGCGGTCCATCTATGTGCATCTCAGGCCTGCTCTTCTTCTCTGCTCCTGTCGTGGCTGACAGAGTGGAGCGCTTGTAAACGCCCCTCTGGACGTCCTCAAACACCACGAACATGTTGTGGACCCGTGCGGTGTAGCCTGCCAGCTCCGTGACCTGTCACAAACAAACACACAGGGGTCAAAGGTCATTATTACAAAGTAAAGTCAGAGGAATGTTAAGGACGTGACCCAGAGAGAGAAGATACCATCAAGGTCATGTGCTGATAAAACTCTGACTGTGAGTGACCGTTACAGCAGTGATTCTCAACTAGTGGTACATCTGCAGTTACCAGGGTGTATGTGGAGACATTGTAGAGCAGATCCACTCATGTGAGAAGAAAAAAAAATAGTAATTACAATATGATTAAAAAATGTATCCACATATTGAATCCCTGTGACACCTGAACACTACATGTTGCCATCAAAAATACATGAACACTAGTTAGCAAGCGAGTAGAGATCTTAGCAGTTAGCTAAAAATAATGAATAAATGATTGAAAGAGTTAGCTAAAAGTGACAGATATATTGTTGAAATATTTAGCTAAAAATAATGGCTAAATGGTTGAATTAATTAGCTAAAAATAATGGATAAATGGTTGAAATAATTAGCTAAAAATAATGGCTAAATGGTTGAATTAATTAGCTAAAAATAATGGATAAATGGTTGAAATAATTAGCTAAAAATAATGGCTAAATGGTTGAAATAATTAGCTAAAAATAATGGCTAAATGGTTGAAATAATTAGCTAAAAATAATGCCTAAATGGTTGAAATAATTAGCTAAAAATAATGTCTAAATGGTTGAATTAATTAGCTAAAAATAATGGATAAATGGTTGAAATAATTAGCTAAAAATAATGGCTAAATGGTTGAAATAATTAGCTAAAAATAATGGCTAAATGGTTGAAATAATTAGCTAAAAATAATGGCTAAATGGTTGAAATAATTAGCTAAAAATAATGGCTAAATGGTTGAAATAATTAGCTAAAAATAATGGCTAAATGGTTGAAATAATTAGCTAAAAATAATAGATAAATGGTTGAAATAATTAGCTAAAAATAATGGATAAATGGTTGAAATAATTAGCTAAAAATAATGGCTAAATGGTTGAATTAATTAGCTAAAAATAATGGATAAATGGTTGAAACAATTAGCTAAAAATAATGGATAAATGGTTGAAATAATTAGCTAAAAATAATGGATAAATGGTTGAAATAATTAGCTAAAAATAATGGCCAAATGGTTGAATTAATTAGCTAAAAATAATTGCTAAATGGTTGAAATAATTAGCTAAAAATAATGGATAAATGGTTGAAATAATTAGCTAAAAATAATGGCTAAATGGTTGAAATAATTAGCTAAAAATAATGGCTAAATGGTTGAAATAATTAGCTAAAAATAATGCCTAAATGGTTGAAATAATTAGCTAAAAATAATGTCTAAATGGTTGAATTAATTAGCTAAAAATAATGGATAAATGGTTGAAATAATTAGCTAAAAATAATGGCTAAATGGTTGAAATAATTAGCTAAAAATAATGGCTAAATGGTTGAAATAATTAGCTAAAAATAATGGCTAAATGGTTGAAATAATTAGCTAAAAATAATGGCTAAATGGTTGAAATAATTAGCTAAAAATAATGGCTAAATGGTTGAAATAATTAGCTAAAAATAATGGCTAAATGGTTGAAATAATTAGCTAAAAATAATGTCTAAATGGTTGAATTAATTAGCTAAAAATAATGGATAAATGGTTGAAATAATTAGCTAAAAATAATGTCTAAATGGTTGAATTAATTAGCTAAAAATAATAGATAAATGGTTAAAATAATTAGCTAAAGATAATGGATAAATGGTTGAAATAATTAGCTAAAAATAATGGATAAATGGTTGAAATAATTAGCTAAAAATAATGTCTAAATGGTTGAATTAATTAGCTAAAAATAATAGATAAATGGTTAAAATAATTAGCTAAAAAAATGGATAAATGGTTGAAATAGTTAGCTAACAATAATGAATAAATGGTTAAAATGGTTAACTAAAAATATTGGATAAATGGCTAGCTAGAAATGGATAGCTAAATTATATAATTAACAGTTGAAATAGCTAAATATGACTGAATAAATAGTTCAAATGGCTAAACTTAATGAATTGATTAAATCAAAAAGGTTGAGAACGTCTGCGTTAGAGTATATAAAGTGTGAGTGCAACAATGTGTGACAGCGTTTATACAAATATGTAACTAACTCAGAAGTCCCTGAGTGGCTGCTGCTGCTGTGGATATGTTGTTTGTGGACTGTACACTCTTGGATCAGTTATAATCTCTATAATCCAGTTGCGTGTTCTTCTGTGTTTGTTTACAGTGTGTAGACTTCACACACTCACATCCACACAGATCTGAAGAAGTGCTGAACATAATGTGTGATGATCTTTGAGAGATGGGCGAATGAAAAAAGTATATTTAAAATTAAACAAAACAAACATATTAAAATATATATAAAAGAATTCAATTTGTAAAATTAACAAAACCAATTGTAATGATTTAACAACACAAAACAATATAAACACAAAATGCATTAAGGTTTAAAAGAAAAAGGAACAAAACTATTATCTTTATCAGCAGTGGGAGAGTGTCCTGAAACTCATGAGGACAAATGAGGGGAAAAAACAAGAGGGGAAGAAATCGCCCTCTTGCTTTGGCTTTAGTGCTGCTACCCTGCGGCGAATAAATACCAGGCTGTTGACTCAGCTTGATTATATATTAAACAACAAACACCGATTCTGGGAATTCCTGGACACCATGTGGGGCTTTAGAGATGTGACTGGCTCAAAGAAAGAAAGAAAATGAAATGTGTCGGAAAAAAAGGGAGGGACAGATGAGAGAAGAGTGGAGGACTGATGATGGTGTTCCTCGTGTGAAACGCTGAAGGAAATATTTAGATTAAAAGAGCTTCGACAGCTTATTGCAGAATTCTAGCAGGATCAGTGATCCCTCCGCTGTATTGAAAAAACACTGAATAGCTTAATTTAGAAATCACTTTTGTCAGGAAGAGACATGACAGATGTCTGATTTTTAATTTATGTTAAAATATAGCCCTGAACATCTCCACCTTTAAATGTGTCAACTCAAACAAAGGTATATTTGGAATCAAAACACGGACACATGTGGAGACATGCAGTATTTTTCTGCTTCCTGTTATTCAGCATGGATGTGAAGATGCAAAAAGAAGTGATACAGCGGGGTTTGTCACATCCTTTATCTCCGAACATATCTCCACAGCTGCTCTCCATGAGTGTGTTGCTGAAAGTAACCGATCATCCCTTTTATAATCAATTGTTTTATCATTGATAACCACTTCTCACATGCATTGAAATGAAGGATTTACTTATTTTTTTGCTATTTATATCATTAGAAAATTAAAATGAAATGAATGAAAATAGGATATTTTGGCTACTTGTAAAAATCAGTCAACATTTATGGCTCTGTTAACTTATTTTAGACTGTTTTATGGTCACACAGCCCTACAAAAGGACACGGGATGACTTCTGTGCTCGCTGCCAAAGAGATTTGTGGAGCTTGCAGCCTGATTTACGACTCCCACAAACCGTCGCCATCACTACTTTGCCTACTGCTCTGCTTTACTTCACTAATTACTGTACAAATATAGAATAAAGTAATAGAAATGAGTGGACTGCCCACTCTGAAATGATCGGGATTCATCCTTGATAACACTGTGCTCATCACGCAGAAACTAAAAAAAAATATGCAAATACTGTGGAAGATAATGGTCAGCAATCCTTAACAACACCCATCCCCCAAACCGAGACTTGGTCCACCAGTAAGTGTGATTATTAGGAGCCAGAAAAAAAACAGTTGAACATGCCAAAACTTCTCTTTCACCAAATAAAAACAGCGTTGGGCCTCAGAAGTCCAGCAGACGTCCAAAACAAAAAGGTGCTAAATTGAGGCAGCGAGGCAGGTGTACTCTGATGTGCTAAGTTGTGCAAATATACTGTATAAGTATAGCCATAATAAATCAGAACCAGCACATATGATAACTGTCCTCCCCCATTTGCCTAAAAAGTGTTGGAGGGCTGGAGCACATGCTGCGAGGGAAAGTGAGAAAGAGATGCAGAAGTGCTGCAGGCTGAGAGATCACCAGATGGAGGATTATTCACAGCTAGGCAAAGCCCCAAGGGAAGGAAGGAGCTCTGGACAGTCAACACACACACCACAACTCACTGCTGGCTGACCTACAGTGACATGAGGGCAGCACTAGATTCAATCTTGAGGAATGGATGCCTATAAAAAAGGTTTCTGTGTTCCTTTTTTTCCGCATTATTAGATCTTAATGTGGCCTAACACCTATCAGAGGACCAACATCACCCAAATCATCTGAATTGAAAAAAGTGGACACTATTATTTAGAATGTTTTCGCCCGTTTACCTTGCTGTCAGAGAGCTATACGGTCTATGCTTTTGACAGGGAACTGAAGCCGTTGTATCCATCTATGCTCTCGCCAAAGAAACCAGACTCCATTGAAAAAAACAGTAATTTTACTTTGCAGAACACGGGAGTTGCTGGTCCACCGCTGCCTCGATTGGTTAGTTTGTTTGTGTTATTGTGTGACTTTGGTTAGTTTTGATTCACCAAAGTCACACAACAGCACAAACAAATTAACCGACTGACGCAGCAGTAGACTAGCAACCCCTGTGTTCTGCAAAGTAAAATTACAAGTTTTTTCAATGGAGTCTGGTGGCTTTAGCGAGAGCATAGATGGATACAACTTCTTCAGCTCCTCGTCAGAAAGGTCTGTCTGACGGCAAGGTAGAGCGGTGAAAATATTCTAAATATAGCGTGCACTTAAACTGATATTGATTTTTTTAAGGTGTAGGTTTTGCAGCAGTACATTGCTTTGCTTCTGTGCGGTAACTCCTGTCTGCTTCTCCAAGCTGGGGGCGTGCCGACTGTCATCTACTGTAGCTAATACACTGATTATGGATAAGTACCTCATACAACCTCACTTCAAAACACCCAAACTATCCTTTTAATTCTGTAAAAAAAAGAAAAGAAACCACAGAAAGCTAATAGGGAGAGCTCTATTCCAGACGGGGATAGAGCAGACCTTCGAAGAACAAAAAGAAAATCTGAGTCTACAAGATGAGTAACAAACTGGGACGAGCTAGGACATGTCATAGGGCCATCTGACCACTCACACACACAGAATAAACAAACACACACATACTGTACACTGTCATATAAAACAGGCAGAGTGTTTGGAGGCGTGAGCAGGGCATACAGCTTGAGGAATGTGCTCCATCCCTGCTGCCTGTCAATTAAATCACACACACTCTCACATCTCTTGGCTTTGCATGCGGGGGCTTGCTGCTGCACATGTGATAAACACTGTGCTCAGACCGGAGCTGAACGCAGGCTAAAACTTGCATCCTCCAGGGACGTGTTTTGAGCCGGAGACTGCCAATAGAAATGACAGTCGTGACAATCCGCTCTGCCACAGATTTGCACATTACTGAAATGAAATAATTCCTCTTGGAACTGGCATTGCGTTTCTGAAGATTTCACAGCAGTTTGAGCCTTCTGTGTGTTTGTAAAAAATGGGGCTTGTGTGCGTGTCTGGCTCTGCTCTCTCTCTCTGGTGAGACTAAAAGTGGTACAATGGGAAGTTTCAGAGAAAAAGTGACTCACGCTTAAGGAAGCTGACAACAACCCGCTAGCACTTTTAAAAGAGTTTAGAGTCCTCATCATGACACAGACATTCTTTGGATGTTCACCTGACTGCGTATGTTACTTAGGAAATGACTGACTATGTTGAAAAAGTACACCCCATGTGAGCATATGATTGAAAGCAGACAAGTAGAAACCAGCTGTACTGCAATACGGCTTCACCACAAGTGTGCTGCAGCCAAATCCTCTTATGGACCTCAAAATGCAGCGAGAGAGAGAGAGAGAGAGAGAGAGAGAGAGAGAGAGAGAGAGAGAGAGAGAGAGAGAGAGAGAGAATGCATGAATGGGTCTTGCTATTTTTTGGGGGATTAAAATGCAACGAGAGATCAGGGATTTGGCCCTCGATGAACGAGGTCTTTCATTCTGTGATTCTTTGCTTTTTCAGTTAGTCGGGACTTAAATAAATTCCTGTGCATGCATGGTGAGCTTCACACGGGGGGAAGTAGAGAGAGAGATGGATATACAGTACGCATCTGTCAATCATACAGCCAATCTGTGCATTCATCCATCCGCCCACCCATCTGTTGGACCACTTGAAGTCTGTTCAAACCCGTTCCAATGAAGTGACCCAACCACCCATGCTACATCTGTCCTCTTCTAGAGATTTGAGGTCTTCACAGCAAAGATAGACAGCGAAAATGATCTTTTGACAGTATATTGACATCATACCAGCAACATTACAACAGTTTCAATGTCTACATCTGTAGAATATGTCACAGACATTCAAAAAAAAAGAAGTAAATATTTATTTTAAACTCAAAATAAAAGTCGAGTATTTGTTTTTCTGTGGGCAGAATTCCTTCATTTTTTAACATAAGGCTTTTAATCTGAAATATTTGCAGACAGTGTTGTGGAAAATGCAATGACACCATAAATAAAATAGAGTATCGGCTTTTAATTGTGGATTATTACTATTATTTACGAATGAGCACGCACTTCTTAACCTTTTTCTGTCTAAAATAAATGACATTTATCATGAATTGAAATGGCCATTATGAAAGGCAAACTCTATGTAGAAAGAAAGGGCTGGCAGCAGCACAGAAGCAGAAACGCAGTTGGTGTGGACACCACAGACACCAACATGTCACACTCACAAACTAGACGGATATATCTGCAAGTTTACTGTGCAACCACATGATAAAGGGCTGCGACTTATGATTGTTTTCATTGTTGCTTAATCTGATGAATCATTTTTGGATTAGTCTGTCAATCGTCTGGCCTGTTAAATGTCAAAAACAAATGCCATGCGATTCCCGGAAATCAAGGTGAGGCCTTCAAATGCCTCGTTTTGTCTGATCAAAAGTCCACAACTCAAAGATACTTAATTTACAATGAGATATAACAGAGTAAAGCAGCAAATGCTCGCATTAAAAGAAGCTAGAGCCAGTGAGTGTTCGACGTTGCTGCTTGAAAAATGACTTGATGAATAACCGATTATCAGAATAGTAGCAGATTCATTTCCTGATTAATCAACTAATTGTTTCCAGCTCTAAACAAGTGTGCAATGCCGTTATCAAGACACATGGTAGGGCAAGGTTCATCATAGTTTATCTTACAACAGCTACATTCAAAGGTGGGTTGAAAATAATAAAAGGTAGGCTTATAAATCTGATTTAGATGACGCAACATTCCCTTGTTTCTCAACTGCAACGGCCCACGGCAATTGTTTTTGTGAATGACTCCCAATATGACTGTGGGCGATACATAGTTTATTTTGTTTTGTAGCCTAGCAGTGACTAACCTTTACCTTTATTTTTTATTTAATGACTTTTGTGTTGGGATTTCCAGTAAAATCAGAAGTGTTTTATTTTGAACTTTGAAGTGAAAAGAGGGAAAATTTAGGTGGAGCAAGGAAATCCTCTTAGGCAGAGAGAGAGAGAGAGAGAGAGAGAGATCTCACACTATATAAACTAAAGAAACTAAGACGGCTACATTAACTTCAACACTCCTCACCTCTTTGTAGGAGGACATGATCCTCTCGATGGCGTCGGCTCCCGATGCCAGGAGGTTGCGGGCGGTGGTGAAAGCCTCCGTCCTCTCGCTCACCATCACCTGCGTGCGCCCGTCTGCTGTTTCTAGAGGGAGGAGAGAGAGAGAGAGACGAAAGACAGGGGAGGGACAACTGATTTAAGAAACTGTGACACTGGAGACATTTGTATTTTAAGCAACAAAACTCATTTCTGTGTCTCTGTCCTGTGAGCCCATTGAAAACGTATTCTCACACTACGAGCATTAGAATGCCATGGAAATAAGTTATTTAAATATCAGCAGTGACACTGGAACGGTAGCACGGCAGTAGTGCTCATCGGTACACAAAGGGACTCAGTTGTAGCTTTTATTTTAGATGCAACTGAAATGTCATCCGGGAGGTGTGGGAGGCAGCTACTGTTCTCACACATGCTAATCAGCCCCCTGCTTGAGGAGGGTGTTTGGTTCGGAGGTGCTAATGACCCTCGCGTGCACTGTGAAATATGCTTTACACAACAAGAACAACAGAATGAAACAAACTATTAAAAATGGTGCTTAAAAAAAGCTATTACACATCAGATACTATCAGATACAATCAAGCAAACTGAGGTTCCCTGGTTGGTTGTGGGGCACCTTTAGGCCTCCTTACTGCTGTCAGCGAAGCCGGTGGCTGTGATGATCGGCACGGCCACCATGATGAGCCCGCTGCCGCTCCACACATACTTCATTAGGAACTGCTCGATCATGATGTACCAGAGACGCTTTGACAGGATCAGGTTCATCTGGTCCGCCAGGGCTCGGTAGCACTTCTGCAGCTGACGCATCTCCACCTGCAAAAGGACAACAATAACAACATAGAGCACCATTACATAGCCACTTCCTGCATTTGATTTGATTAGATGGAGCATTGTTTTGGGATGTGAACATTCAGTTAATCTATGCTTGAGCCTGTATTTGACTGAAGTCATCGCCAGCTGGACCTGCTTGTGTGCTATTATATATTTGATTATTAGTTATGACACTATGTGAACTTTGTTATTGGATGTGGATGATCACGATAATCTCATATCTCATGTTTATAACTGGATTTGACTTGTAGAAGTGCCAAGGTTGGAATGGAGGAAACAAAATTAAAAAGGTACTATTGATAATTATCAGCTACTAGATGTCGCATTTTCCCTCCCCGGTTCCATTGCATTTACTTCACAACAAGTCGTTGCCAGGCACTTACCGTCAATCTCAGCTATTTTTCCGTTTTTCCCACACTAACTGACGACCCAGAGACACCACATGATACCATTATTTACTATCATTTTAATATCATTTTACTATTGGCTCACAATAGGAAAAGCCATAGTTTTGTTCAGCAACTTTCTAAAAGGCACTGTGGATGTATTATGTTGTTTTTTTTAAATATTCGTCTACATAAAAATGTTATTAATTTATGGCGCCACCTTCTGGGGGGCACTGGTCGCCCCCTAAAAAAATGTTTTTTTAAATGCCGCTGGGCGCCCTTCCTCATTTTCTGCATTGAGGTAAAATGAGGTGAACAAAGAAAGAAAGAAAGAAAGAAAGAAAGAAAGAAAGAAAGAAACTTTTCACCCCTGTAACTCTCGATGTAGTGAAACTGACTAAACACTTATACATACAACATCAGGGACCAATTGTTTATTTGTATTATAATAAAAACAGTTATTTATGAAAGTAAAAATCTGAATTTTTGTCTTGAAACCATTGTGATGTCTGATGTGAGTTGTGGTTTTACGGGGCTAGGGTTCTGGGGGATTGAATATGGATTTACTTTTGTGGTTGTATTCTATACTCGTAACAATTTCATTCCTCACCACATTATTGCATAATATTACTGCATGCTTGCCAGGGTTGGAAATTAGCACCAGCCACCAGCCAAATGCTGGTAAAATATGCAAGAGGCTGCTAGATTTGCTTCCCTCACCAGCAGCCAAAGAAACATTTATGGTAATCTGTTGAGTGACTGGTAGATTGTTGGAGTCCACCGGCCACAGTGACAGGTAGACAACAAAAGTTAATTTCCAACACTGATGCTTGCCACAACAAATGCAACCTCCCACATCTTATGTTGTTTGGGCTTTTGCATATTTTGCATTATATTCTGCACCCTCAGCCTGGAATTTGCTCCAAAATGACCTAAAAATCAAGGAGCTGGTATCATTAAATATTTTTTAAATCTAAAATGAAGGCTTTAGAAGCAGACTCTATGGCATGCCAATGTTTTAAGCCCCCTTGTTGTACAGCTGACTCCCAGAAAAGTTCATTTTTGTCCCCCTATTTGTCTTTAAATAGTTCTCTTTTAATGCAAATTTTGTGTCGATTTGTGTCTGCAACTTTGTGTTTTTGCTGCTGACCGTCTTGGCCAGGTCTCCCTTCGAAAAGAGGTTAAATAAAGTTTAAATAAATGTTAAATAAAGGTTAAATAAATGCATCCATCCCCTGCATACCTTGTGTCCCCTGTAGAAAGCTATCTCCTCAGCATTAGCAATGATCCTGGAGTGCACATAATGATGGACTATATATATATATTATACTGAAAAACATATTAGCCAAGTATTTCATTCCCCACCACATTATTGCCTGTAATATTACTGCATTCTTGCCACAACAAATGCAACAATAATGCACATATCCATCCCTGTACAGCTGACTCCTAGAAAAGTTCCTTTTTGTCCCCTCATTTGTCTTCAGATAGTTCTCTTTTAATGCACATTTTAGTGCTTTTAGTGTTTGTGAATTGTATTTTATCTTTATTTGTGTCTGCAACTTTGTGTTCTTGCTGCTGACCCTCTTGGCCAGGTCTCTCTTGGAAAAGAGGTTAAATAAATGTTAAATAAATGTTAAATAAATGTTAAATAAAGTTTAAATAAATGTTAAATAAAGGTTAAATAAATGCATCCCCCCCTGCATACCTTGTGTCCCCTGTAGAAAGCTATCTCCTCAGCATTAGCAATGATCCTGGAGTGCACATATCTCAGGTAGCCCTTCCTGTGAGCCTCCTCGGCCACCAGCTTCCCAAACTTGGGCGAGCATGCCCTCAGCACTTTGGCCGTAACAAACACCACCAACCCGGCCAGCAGGGTCGGTCCACTGGCGTTGGCCCCCCTGGACCGGGCGGTCTGGATCAGCGTGTAGGAGGTCAGCATCACGTCCAGGATGGGCTTGGTGAGGTTGGAGTAAAGATGAGCTACAGACTGAGAGAACATCATGACATCTTCAGTGAGAGACTGATCCGGATTGGCCAGCCTCCCGTCCATGTTGCTGACTCTGTAGTAGGTCTGCTTGGTGAAGTAGGTCCGGTATGCGTGGTCCACCAGCCGGGTCCGGAAGGCCAGAGCCAGCTTGCACTCCAGGTACCGGATGGCGCTGTTGACGAAGGTTGCAGGGATGGCGATGAGGAGCCATTTCATCAGCTGCATGATGAAGCTCCTCGGCTCCTTCTCCACTATCGTCTTCACTATCTTCCCATCCAAACTGGCCACATATATAGACAGAAAGGTCCTCGATATGAGAGCCACAGAGTGTAAAGAGAGCAAAGCCAGCTCTCTGGAGACTAGCTTTGGAAACAGGATCTTACTGAGCTCCAGGATCTGGTGGAAGAACTCCGCATTCACAGCTGGAGATGTCTTCTTCTTCTTGGTGTGATCTGAAGCACATATTTGGGTTTTTACACAGCCGTTTTCACCCTTTAAACACGGGTTTTTATCGGTGCTTTTCTTGCTGCAGAGCTGCCTGCAGATGACTGGGTAGAGAGTCTTCAGTCCGTAGGCGGCAGCAGCGATGATCACGGCTCGCTTCGCTGCGGTTGTTCGGTCCCATTTCACTCCAACCGCCGCATCCAGGATGTTGGACATGGTTTATCTCTTATATTAGTGGATAATCCGAACAACAGCCATCATATCTCACAGCTAAAAACACCAAACTCTCACCGCGACGACATTAATAGAGAGAAAGACGGGCTTTTTGTGGTGGTTGGATTGATGTGAAGAGAGCTTGTACCGCTACATCCTGCTCCTCTCGCTGTACCAACGGTTAAGTTAGACGGAAGACGGTTCGTGACACTTCCGGTTTATATATGTCAAAATAAAAGCTTAAGGCAAGGCTTTATTTGTATACATCACAATATTATTTATATTAAATTGTCTTTATTATACAGCTCTGGAAAAAATTAAGAGACCACTAGCGAAAACATAAACATCAGTTCAGGAGAAAAATGAAGGGTTCCCACTCCCTTATACTGTATTTACCTCAAACACATTCAGTGTGAAAGCTGGTAACACATATAATATATTCAATTTGCTTTATTGGCATGAATAAAATGAGGACAATTTGCCAAAGCGTCAAGTAATATTGTATTTATTTATTTATTTATCTCACTTATTTTTGTAAGTGTTGGTATTATTATTGTTATTGCTATTATTATCATGACCTCATCATCATCATCATCATCTTTATTATTATTCATATTATTAATATATATATGTATGTATATATACTGTATTATATATATATTTAACTAATTTCGTTTCTTTTTGTTCCCCCTATGCTCTACACATAAAAGGAAGGATTTCTGTATGTGAGTGTGTGTGTGTGTGTGTGTGTAGATATGTGTGCATGTGTACAGTATATTGTGTTTAAGAGTAGATATATGTCATATATGACCATCTAGCCTCATTTAATGCCAAACACACACCCATTATCCTCAATTTGCTTTATTGGCATGTATACAGCTCTGGAAAAAATTAAGAGACCACTTCAAAATTATCAGTTTCTCTGGTTTTACTATGTATTGGTATGTGTTTGAGTAAACTGCTTGAATTCTTGCGCCAGGAGTGGCATAAAGTCACCCAACAGCAATGTGAAAGGCCGGTGGAGAGCATGCCAAGACGCATGAAAGCTGTGATTGTAAATCAAGGTTATTCCACCAAATATTGATTTCTGAACTCTTCCTAAGTTAAAACATTAGTATTGTGTTGTTTAAAAATTAATATGAACTTGTTTTCTTTGCATTATTCCAGATCTGAAAACATTGCATCTTTTTTGTTATTTTGACCAGTTGTCATTTTCTGCAAATAAATGCTCTAAATGACAATATTTTTATTTGAAATTTGGGAGAAATGTTGTCAGTAGTTTATAGAATAAAACAAAAAATTGAATTTTACTCAAACACATACCAATAAATAGTAAAACCAGAGAAACTGATAATTTTGAAGTGCTCTCTTAATTTTTTCCAGAGCTGTACACATGCCAATAAAGCAAATTGAGGATAATGGGTGTGTGTTTGGCATTGAATGAGGCTAGATGGTCATATATGACATATATCTACTCTTAAACACATATACTGTACACATGCACACATATCTACACATACACACACACACACAGAAATCCTTCCTTTTATGTGTAGAGCATAGGGGGAACAAAAAGAAAAGAAATTAGTAAAATATATATATAATACAGTATATATACATACATATATATATTAATAATATTAATAATAATAAAGATGATGATGATGATGAGGTCATGATAATAATAGCAATAACAATAATAATACCAACACTTACAAAAATAAGTGAGATAAATAAATAAATAAATAAATATATATTAAACCTGACTAATATACACTATTTGATTTGTAAATAAAAATAATCCTAATTTTATCCTAAAATAACAATATTTTAGCAATTATATTTGCTATTATAACATGGTTGTTATATATGATTTGTTATTATAATTATGAAAAGATTTGAATTATTTTTTTTTATTTTATAATTTTGAACAACTGATACTGATACCTGCAAGGTTAAGGTATAATTGTTTACTTATATTTTCTTGATTTTATTAATTATACCTTCTTCTTTCTAATCTCGTTATTACTTTTCTTGATTTTATAATCTCATTACAATATTACTTGACGCTTTGGCAAATTGTCCTCATTATATTCATGCCAATAAAGCAAATTGAATGCATTATATTTGTTACCAGCTTTCACACTGAATGTGTTTGAGGTAAATACAGTATAAGGGAGTGGGAACCCTTCATTCTTCTCCTGAACTGATGTTTTATGTTTTCGCTATGCTTCTTCTGCATGTAAATGTTTTTAATGTTTTCTGCTCTTACTATGTTTACTGTAATTTTGAAATAAAAAAAATAAAAAAAAGTTTATGGTTTTATTTTTTAAAAGTTAATTCGCTTAACATCCTGTTTTGTTTATAGTTTTGACACTGTGACGCTCCTTATTTCCGCCCTAGGCTTTTGTGATTGGTCGAGCCACCGGCGAAACTCCATTGGCTGAGTGACGTCACGTAACTGACTGTCCTAACTGTATATTATGGTACATTATGTTACCATATACTAACGGTATGTCATACAGTACATTGGTATCCGGGAAAAATATATTGTTGGAAGCATCATTTTAACAACTTATAGCAGGGGTCAGCAACCTTTACTATCAAAAGAGACATTTTAGGAAAAAAGAAAAAAGAAGAAATCTGTCTGGAGCCGCAAAACATTTGATCATTGTGATGAAGGTAACACAGTTTATAGTCTAAGTATATAGTATATAAGTCTAATGCAGTGAGGGCCCAAGAGACAATGTACTACGGAGTATTAGGGCCACATTGAGGAAAAAAAACATCTGAGATTTTGAGAATAAAGTCATAATATTACGAGAAAAAAGTTGTAATACTACCAGAATAAAGTCATAACTTTACAAGAAAAAAGTCTTAATATTACGAGAATAAAGCCACAACTTTACGAGAAAAAAAGTAGTAATACAAGAATAAAGTCGTAATTTAACGGAAAAAAAGTTGTAATATTACGAGAATAAAGTCATATCTTAAAGAGAATAAAGTCTTAATATTACGAGAATAAAGTCATAACTTTACAAGAAAAAAAGTTGTAATATTACGAGAATAAAGTCATATCTTAAAGAGAATAAAGTCTTAATATTACGAGAATGAAGTCATAACTTTACAAGAAAAAAGTCGTAATATTACGAGAATAAAGTCATAACTTTACAAGAAAAAAGTCGTAATATTACGAGAATAAAGTTGTAACTTTAAGAGAAAAAAAATCATAATATTACGAGAATAAAGTTGTAACTTTAAGAGAAAAAAAGTCGTAATATTACGAGAATAAAGTCATAACTTTACGGAAAAAAAGTTGTAATATTACGAGAATAAAGTCATATCTTAAAGAGAATAAAGTCTTAATACTACCAGAATAAAGTCATAACTTTACAAGAAAAAAGTCGTAATATTACGAGAATAAAGTCATATCTTAAAGAGAATAAAGTCTTAATACTACCAGAATAAAGTCATAACTTTACAAGAAAAAAGTCGTAATATTACGAGAATAAAGTCATATCTTAAAGAGAATAAAGTCTTAATACTACCAGAATAAAGTCATAACTTTACAAGAAAAAAGTCGTAATATTACGAGAATAAAGTCATATCTTAAAGAGAATAAAGTCTTAATACTACCAGAATAAAGTCATAACTTTACAAGAAAAAAGTCGTAATATTACGAGAATAAAGTCATATCTTAAAGAGAATAAAGTCTTAATACTACCAGAATAAAGTCATAACTTTACAAGAAAAAAGTCGTAATATTACGAGAATAAAGTCATATCTTAAAGAGAATAAAGCCTTAATACTACCAGAATAAAGTCATAACTTTACAAGAAAAAAGTTGTAATATTACGAGAATAAAGTTGTAACTTTAAGAGAAAAAAAGTCGTAATATTACGAGAATAAAGTCATATCTTAAAGAGAATAAAGTCGTAATATTACAGGAATAAAGTCATAACTTTACGAGAAAAAAAGTTGTAATATTAAGAGAATAAAGTCATAACTTAACCAGAAAAAAAGAAAATAACACATAAAATGACTACTTTATAATATTACGACTTTATTCTCATAAACTCAGATAATTTTTTTTCCCTCAATGTGGCCCTAATACTCCGTCGTACCATCCTACCATAGACCTACAACAATGATAAATGATAAATAAAAATGTAAACACCTGATAAAGAGCTGATTTGGGACCTTTAACACACATGTATGAACTTCTTCTGAGCGGCGCGTGATAGCGGCAGTTGGTCCTCGCGCACCTCTTCATACAGCTTCAGTAACCGTTAGATAGCTACCTAGCAGAAACATGCTAACTACCAGACCTTCCACACTAGTGTTGTTGTTTTCACTGCTTCTCTGATAGTTACAGCTGGTGAACATGAACTGGGTTGGAGGTTCAAGGTAAGAGAGAGGAGGTTAGTTTAGCTAGTTGAGGTGTTAATGTTACCGTTAGTCTATAACCGTTAACTAAGCTAGTTTAGCTAAATTAGCATAGTTAAGCTAACTTAGCTTAGTTCTATTCCATTTTATTTATTTATGTTTTTTTTTGCTATTGTTTCCTTATTTAAAATGATTTCAACATCCTAAACCATAACAAATACAATAAAATACATATAATAACAGATAACTAGGTAACTGAATTGAGAAAACAAGGGAGAGGAAAAAATGGTAATAATAATAATAACAATAGTGATAATAATAATAATAATAATAACAATAGTGATAATAATAATAATAATAACAATAGTGATAATAATAATAATAACAATAGTGATAATAATAATAATAACAATAGTGATAATAATAATAATAACTATGGTAATAATGATAATAATAATAACAATGATAATAATGATAATAATAATAATAACAATAGTGATAATAATAATAATAACTATGGTAATAATGATAATAATAATAATAACAATGATAATAATAATACCAATGATAATAATAATAATAACAGTAGTGATAATAATAATAATAACTATGGTAATAATGATAATAATAACAATGATAATAATGATAATAATAATACCAATAATAATAATAATAGTGATAATAATAATAACTATGGTAATAATGATAATAATAATAACAATGGTGATAATAATAATAACAATGATAATAATAATAACAATAGTGATAATAATAATAATAACAATAGTGATAATAATAATAATAACTATGGTAATAATGATAATAATAATAACAATGATAATAATGATAATAATAACAATGATAATGATAATAATAACAATGATAATAATAGTAATAATAATAATAATAATAACAATGATAATGATAATAATAACAATGATAATAATAGTAATAATAATAATAATAACAATTATAATTATAATAACAATGGTAATAATAATAATGATAATATTAATAATAATGATAATAATAATAACAATAATAATAATAATAATAAATACAATTATTAATAATAAATAATACAATTATAAAAAGTTTTAAAAAAAACATTACTAGTACAATATTTTTTCTTTTTTCAATCCTGCTTTTTAATGTTTTACTGAAAAAATATTTCAACAACCTAAACCATAATAAAGTAATATGTACATATAATAATAATAAAATGAGAAAACAAAGTATTCAAAAAGCTTAGTTAAGCTAAGTTATCTTAGTTATGTTAACGTGAACTACTCACATTGCAGGAACCGGTTCGTGGTGAAGAATGATGCAAAAAAGCAGAGGGTGAGACAGCTGAATACAATTTCCATGACTTTACAAGACAAAAATCTTTTAATACATTGTGGTTTTGCTTTATTTCCCCCTCAGGAGTTCTTTGAAAAGAGAAAAATGCAGCAGAAGTTGAGAAACTTGGGAGTCTCTCTGCCAGCATCCCCTGGAGGCTCTAACGTTAGCTCTGGTAGTATGGACCTGGTCACTCTGTTTATAGTCAACCAGATAGCTGCTAAGAAGGACATTAAAGGTGAGAACTAGACATATATATATTTATAAGTCAATAGTTATGGTTATCAAAAGTCACAATAAAGATGCTGAAAGGGAAAATATTACATTAGTTCAGGAGAAAAATTAAGGGTACCCTCCCTTATACTGTCTTTACCTCAAACAAATTCAGTGTGAAAGTTACAGTGGTAACAAATATAATATATTTTTATTTATTTTATTTAACCTTTATTTAACCAGTAGTACTCAGACCTGGCCAAGACAGCAGCATTTAAACATACATTAAAGTTTCAGACGCCACAACATAAAACAAATGCATAATAAATACATAGCATAATATCATACAAAACACATTAAAATCTATAATATATATAATATATTCAATTTGCTTTATTGGCATGAATATAACGAGGACAATTTGCCATAGCGTCAAGTAATATTGTAATGAATTATAAAATCAAGAAAAGTAATAACGAGATTAGAAAGAAGAAGGTATAATTAATAAAATCATGAAAATATAATTAAACAATTATACCTTAACCTTGCAGGTATCAGTATCAGTTGTTCAAAATTATAAAATAAAAAAAATAATTAAAATCTTTTCATAATTATAACAACAAATCATATATAACAACCATGTTATAATAGCAAATATAATTGCTAAAATATTGTTATTTTAGGATAAAACTAGGATTATTTTTATTTACAAATCAAATAGTTATTTAATAAACCAGATCAATTATAGGCCAACTAACCAGGTTGACTGATATATACAAAAAAATCATGATGTGTTTTATAGTAATGTATCAGACTCAGAAGGTACAGCACATGAAAATGAAGTATTTTCCAAATCAAATAACACTATTGTGCAAATATGAATGTCCCGTGGCTTATTTATATGGGATCACAGACTTATGCATATGTTCATTAGTTCCTCAGTGTGGCAAAAGATTTAAGTAAACAATGTTTGTGTTTTTCAGATCCTCCGAAAGTGGCAGTTCTTGGCAGCTCTAGAGGATCCAAGCATAAGAGAAATGAGCCGCTGGTTCTCCCGATGAGCCCCTGTTCTCCGTCACAGCTGAGTCTGGTTGAGGGCGCAGTACAAGCTCAGTACAGGTAGAGCTGGAGTGTGGTTTGTATTAGCATCACCCAGGTCTATGAATGAATACTGAAAACATTACTAACATTCATTGTGGATATTCTGTGTCAACGCCTAGTGCTCAAGGGACGAGAAAAAGAAAGCATGTTATTCCACAAGGCTTCAAGTGTCGGCAGGTTAGTCACTTTCCAGCTATTCATATGGCACTTTTCTTATCTCTGTTGGGACCCTCTGGCTAAAAAGTCACTTACGTTTCTGTTCCCCAGCTGTCACCAGTGCTGGAATCAGCTTTCTCAGACAACAGCGCATCTGACTACCTGACACCTATAACCGACTCCCTCAGCCCCTTCTCCTCCACCTCATCAGCTTCCTCAGGCCAAGGTGGTGTTGCGAAGTATTTTCTCTCACAAATTAAATTACGCAATGATAACTGTGCATGAGTGTATTTTATACAATCTGTCAATTTAAGCCAAATCAAACTGGTCTCCTCAGGAATGTTCCCCCTGCAGCTGAACCTCCAGCAGAGAGGCCAGACGCAGGCACAGCTACCTCCCCGCTGCTCCCCTCGCCTCTGGGACACCTCAGGGCTGGAGCAAACCAAGGTAGTAAAAAAGGGAATATTATTTTTGAAATGAATATCTCACAGAATATTTTCAAAGTATCAAAGTGTGACAGCGTCTTCCCAAATATGATGCCACTTTAATTTCCAATCTAATTTTATTTCCGTTAGTTTCAGCCTTTCTCCCAGCCCAGAGGTATGACAGACTGTGTCCCCTGGTCCTGTGGATCCAACCCACCTCTCTACCAACTGGAGACACCCACAGCAGCTCGAGTCCTGTTTACAAGTCCAGAGCCAGAGTGAGACTTATATTTGATGGATTATTTTCTCTCTGTCATTTTTGTTATAAGCACTCAAATCACACGTGCGTTGTCACAGTAACACAGAGGCCGGGGACCAAGCGAGACGTGAGGTCATCTTCTCTCTCAACCAACCAGAGGACAAGGAGACCCTGTTGGACTTCACTCTCAACCAGTCAGAAACTGAGCAGCAGTTTGAGGGAGATGTCTTCAGGGGCTTCAGTACTGAAGAATGTGAAAGAAAAGGTGAATACTGCTTGAAACTTTGACGCAACCACAGCGACTTCCTTGTTAAGGTTTAACATGAAATTTGATTTCAGGTTCTCATTTTGGGAGCGGAACATCAAAGATATACCTCAAAGATGAAACACCAGCCACATCTTCAGCACCACAGTAGGTTTATACACATGAAATATCTTCTTCTTTTTTTTAAATCACTGATATGTAATATGATTTTTTCTTATGTTTCTCTTCACTGTCAGAACTGTTCCTGACCCACAGTGCATGGAAGTGGAGGGAAGCGACATCATACATGTGAGTGTTAAGTTAGCCTTTTATCACCACCCGGTGGCAGATTTTGTAACTGCAACAGCACCGACATTGAAGTGAAAGAAAACAAACAATAAATATCTGCTTGACGATTAAGAAAATGTATCCTGGTTCTCCAATCATTATGAACTGTTTTATAAAGCACCAGTTCCCAACCTGGGGTCCCGACCCCACAAGGGGTCGCCAAAGTTCCACGGAGGGGGTTGCGAGGTCTTGATTTTCCTTGAAAAGTCCCAGGACTAAAATTACCCGGAACTTCTCGGTGGAAACTCGACTCAAGACAACTTTTTAAAAAAAATATAGACAGTTAGCCTGTATCTCAGCATTTCGTTAATTTCTGTGAGGAAAACTAAATTAAATTGTTATTTTTAAAATTTGGATTATTATTTAAGATATAAACTATGGCCAAGCGTCAGGGAGAAGAAAACACTCAATTTGTCAATAAGAAATAATCCTATTAAGTAAGTATAATTGTTAAAGAAATTACAATTTAAAAGATACGTAATACAGACAGAGATTTGTATTAAAAGTTCCTAAAAAATAACAGGAAAACTCATCTCCGATGCAATATTCACAGGAAATAATCTGCTCAAAATTCATCCAAATCGCTCATTTTACGCAAACATCCTGCAGTAATTCACTATTTGGGTTGATTGTACAATTTATCAGTTGTTCTGTACCGTTATTGTTATGCATTGAATATAATATGAAATATCCATAAAATGTCACTTAGTTGAGGGTTATCAGTTTACTCAATGATGGGAACCAAACGGTTGGGAACCACTGGTATAGAGCTACTAAAAGTATTTATAAATGTATCCTGATAGAGTTATACAAGATACTATGCCATGTTGATGATGTGGGCAGCTGCAGTTTTACATGTTAATTCTGTTTTATTCACAGCTCTCCAACTGCACTGACGTGGACTTTTGTAAGTTTCTCAAGGATCTCCAATTAAGCTAATTGTGTATATGCTGGCAAAAGACAATAAATTGAATAGATGTTGGGTTTTTTTCCTCTCCTGCAGCATGTCTGGAACACAACAGCGGCCCCATGAATGGCTGCGAATACTCGCCAAGTTACTCTTGTAGGAGAGGTTACCTCAGTTCAGACTCGGATGACGTAAGTTAAGTTGCACTTAGAAGTTTTTGTCCAGCTTGCCGTTGTACTGGGACTACAGAATCACCTCAGAGTAAAACAGTTAAAGCCGCAGTAAAGTTTAGTCTAATATTTGACTGCATTGTTTTAAATTAAATAAAATAAAATAAAATAAAATTAAATCAGCACTGTGCCAGTGACTGCAGCCATCATTTTTGAACACATCATCGTTATTGAACATGCACAGGTGCAATAGAAACAATCCTCCAATCCGCACCTGTCAGCAATAGTTAATAGGGGTGTAACGATACGTCGATATATGGATTCGGTGATCGACAATCCAATATCCATACAAAATGAAAACATCGATTGAATCGGATCAAAATCGTATCGTGGCAGACTTTGTGATCTCATTAAATATCATATTGTTGTCCAAAGGATCTATATAATATCCTATTGTGATGAAACTTGTGATTTACACCCCTAATAGTTAGCATTCATTTCTGAATTTCACAACACCACACATCAGTAACTGTTCTCTTTAGCAACATCTAACATCTAACACTTTTCTAACTGTATTTTAGGAGGAAGAATGCTGTCAGCCATGTCTCCTCCAGGCCGCCTCTTCATATATGGACCAAGCCTGTTGTGCAGATATCCTAAACCCGAACCAGGGGAATCCACAACAAAGGCCCACCAAGCATCCCAGGCCTCCCACCCCGCTCCCAAAACCCCAAATGAACATCAGAGATAATCGCAAAATTATGGAGAACGTAGTTTTCCAAGTTAAAGCATCAGGAAGTAACAGCAGCACGGCTCAGTTTGCATCTCCACAAGCTCAAACTCAAAGCTCAGCGTGCAAATGCAAGAAAACACCCGGTGAAAGTCGAGATGCGGGAACTCAAACAGTCTACAACCCCACAGCTGAGACGCATGATGCCTCGACTCAGTGCAGCGTTGTTGTGGACGTTGTTGCAACTGAAGCCACTGGGTTGTGCCTACCACCTGTTGATGTGTCGGTGCAGCATCCAGCCACAGGGAGGCAAACTGATACCGCTGCAAAGCCACAAGCACCTCCATCAGGGAAGGCAAGGAGAGGAGAGAAACCCTGGACCGAGAAGAAACCCAGGGGCGGTTCTCTATCAGGCAGCAGCGTTATAAACAAACACACTGATGGCAGAGTGAGACCCATAAACCCCTTTCTGGATGCTCTGAGCATCACTGGTGGAAGAGGTATAACATGAAAGTGAACTCATTTCATGTGTTAATTAAGAAACATATTTACATTATTCATTGTTTATATTCAGCAAATTCCACCGACTAATACAGAAATGAATGTTTTCTGCTCTTATTTGTGATTTAGGTAAGGAGAATAGAGAGGGCAGAGAGGAGAGAGGGCAACAAGAAAATGGCCATGTGATGAAAGACCTCTCAATCGAAGCGAGAGAGGAGGTCACATCTGGCATCCGGGCCAACGGACTCTCAGAGGAGGCCGAGACACTCCAGGAAATAGCTGACATCTTGCTCCTGCTCAAACAGAAAAGGGAAGTAAGATAGATTTAAAAAAAAAAAAAACTGTTCCGTGCATGTTTTTATACAAACCGTTATTGTTTTAAGCACATAAACCATATTAAATATTCAAAGTGTTTGTTCTAAGTGTTATGAAATAAAGCCCAAAAGCGTTCACTCCGATTCATAAGTTTATTTCTTTCCCCGTATACACGTTCAAGTGTTAAGATTTCATGAAGATATTGACTTTTTTAATAGAATATAAACTCTAGCAAAACATATACAGCTGGAACAATAATCAAATATACAGCACTCGTTTTTATTGGTATTTTTGTAGTTCCTCGTAAACTGTAGAAACACACGTAGTTGGTTCACATAGAAAAAGAATTGCGACCATTTTTCACCAGAAGTACACATTGACAGCGTTAACACGACTGGATGTCAACAGCTGGAACAATCACGCTAATATATTTGGTCAACACAAGTTTAATTACACAATCTGTGTTAATGCATGGAGCTTTATCTGTGTGTTTTAATTCCTGTTATAATACTTTGAGTACAAAACTAGTGTGTGTGGTTTTTAAGACAGAACAGATAATACCATCACATTCTGAATTATACTTTTCTCCATCTTTAAACTTAAATTGTATTACTGTCTTGCCATTTATGAGCATAATATGTTACTAATTCCTCTTATACTGATTAATAATTCCCATAGGCATCCATATGTACGTGTGACACCTCGACAATACCAAAAAATATCACAATACTCGATGCAAATACTTCATTCGACTTTGACGGGGTCACTGAAAATATCCTTATTGTGCCGCAGCTGTTTGATGAACAGCTTCTTATTTGAAAAGTTATATTAAAAAGAGGTATTATATCTTATTAATTCATGATGGGTTGGGACCCACGTGTCAAAAAATGACGGGCCTGTTTAGTGCCTTGTTTTGTTTTTGTTACACAAAGATACTCCGTAATCTACCTTCAAACTGTTTTTTGCTACACAGAAAAAAATCTATGTATATTTGACTAACAAGGTGCACAATTTTTACAATTTTTTTACAAAACGACAGTGGCAAATTACGCGAAAGCCTCGACCTTTGACACGAGAACCACATAAATGATATGCTCTGCTATTTGTACATAAGGCTATGAAGGAAGACAAAATCAAAAATACATGAAATTATAGTAAAAAAAACATTCCATCACGGGTGAAAATGTAAAATATGTACATGTCAAATAAGGGAAAAAAAGCTATAATATATCCATTTCAGGGATTTGGACTGAAAAACGGCCAGCAGGGACCTTCACAATACACACAGGCACTAATATGATCATGTTTAGGATGGCATTACATACTTAGAAGATCATAAAACCATCGTTTTAGTCTACCGCTTTCTTTGCTGTACCCAGGTTTATAACATGGGCTCATAGTTTAGGTGACACGAGACGGTACTCTCCATAGTATTATGTTAAAAACTGCCATTTTTAGAGGCAGGTAAGCAACAGAATTGCAGGCCTAAAACTTAAAAAACAGACTATGCTCAAGCAATTAGTACAAAAAATATTTAAATAAATAAATAGCAACTTTTATTCCTTTCAGTGCTACTAGATTGGTGAGTGGTTTTGTTTAGGCACCAACTGACAATACAAGTTTTCTAAACTCGGAACAATATACTGTACATCTCTGGTGTTTGCTTTTCATAAAAAAAACAACAATATCAGAACGACCACGAACTAAGACATAAGTCATCAGATGAGGAACCGACATTAGTGCGCTATGCTACAAGCTTAAAACAACATGTAACTTGAGATGTGTTTCATATAGAAAGGCATAATGGTTCTATAGATACACGACGAGAAGTCACAACTGCTGTCGTGTCGACGAAAAGTTTCGTAACCGGACGCACGAACCTGGTTTTCAACACCACGTTTACTGTAACTTTGCTGTAGGATGGCTGTACACTACGTACAACATCGTGTATAAATGATATTTAGTCAACAAATGTACAAAATATTAGGAACATCTTCCTGATGCTGAGCCGCAGCCTCTGCCATCTGTGTCCCTTGTATTTTGTACATGCAGTGTTGTTCAACAGTCATTTTGTAGTTTAGATATTTGTGGTGCGTGGTTGAAGATTCAGCTGTCTACTAAAAGCAGGTTTGACTCCAGATTTGGCGTCAAGTTCACACCTCATTTCAGAGAATAGGCCGACAAATGCATGAGTGTGTTTGGATACATCAGACCGGCAATACGTCATCCAGAGTAGGCTCACATGACAACGCCCCCTTTTGGGGGGAAAACAATCCTGTGTCCCTCACAGACGGTAACAGAGTAAACAGAAGAAGTTGAAAGATGTCTCCAAACTTCTACTTTAAACAAACCGGTAATAGTGATAACGCTATGCCGAAGAGTTGCTGTATAGTTGGTTGCACCAACAATGAATCCAAAAACGCTGATTTGTTCCCCTGCCATGTCCTAAAAAAGATCTAATAGAGGAGCTGTATGGCTCCAAGCTATAGACCAGACCAGCATGGTGTCATCGCCGAGGCTGCGCTCCCTTTTGGGGGTAAAGAAACTTGCTGTCACAGGAGAGAAAACGTCAAAACGCTGTTGATTTGAGGGACATATGATATGTGAATAATCACTCAGTGTGGTAAACCACTAAATGATGCTGGTGACAGTGACTAGCATGGCTAGCTAACGTTAGCTTGGGTGTGAGGCTGCTGCAGTAATACAGTCATACATTAACGTTAGCAGCATCAGACTGTCGTCTCCAACTAAATCTAAGCCTATAGATCAAACAGTTGGATATTAACGCGTTGGTTATTTACAGACAACACTTAGCCTAACGTGATTCAATCATATCTGTATAGAAGTCTGGATAAGCAAATACTGTGTTAGACGGGGGAAGACTGAAGGGACATGACGGCGATCAGCATCAGGCAAGATCGCTAAATAATTATTAGACGTGTATAAAACAAACGTTTGTTTATCAAGAGATGAATGCATACAAATCTTTGGGTTTTCTTTCCCACAAAAGGGGGCGCGGCCTTGACTTTTTGTGAATCACCCGTATGTGCCGGTCTGATGTATCCCTGTATTGGAAGGGAACTCACTCACATTATGATACAAGCATAAAAGGCCTTCTTAACCTCATCGTGAGGGTAACCAGTGGCTCCTCAGCTCACACACAACAACAACAAAAGAAAGATATTACACTCAGCGATCACCGAAGCTAACTAAAACTCAAACTCTCCCTAGTCCACGTCGGATGCGTCGTTGTCCGATAGATGGTAGTTCGAACCTTTGACTCGGATGTATTCAACCTGCCGCGCCTCGTCCGAATCGGAGACGCCGCAGGAGCAGAGCTGGTTTTCGAACAGCGCTTCGATCTCCTCCAGGCGGCGGCCTTTGGTCTCCGGCAGGCAGCCGTAGACGAAGAAGAAGCCCAGCAGAGCCATGCTGGAGTAGAGGAAGAAAGCTCCTAGGGAATGGTTAGAAAAACAAAAGAACACAGCGTCACTGAAGACCAACAAACGAGAGGAACACGCTGGCGTGGCTTTTGAGAGCAGTGTCGCTTTTTATAAATGAGTTCATTCATCTATAGAAAAAGAAACACTGGTGGATCCTGAAGGCAGTTGGATGCTGACTGCCCACAAACCTCTACGGAGATGTGTGTGTGTGTGCTGGCAAATGTTTTACCAAATTGAAATGTTACTTCCAGGCTGCTGGTCACCACACGATAACGTTAAAGTAGAAGTTCCACTGTCACAATGGCTTACTACACCTAAAAACGTGTTCACACAGAGACAGAAGTTTAATGAGATTTCCTGACCGCTGTGATCTCTATTTTCTCCTTGTCAAAGCAGACATTTTTAAGTGCATTATGCTAAATACAATTACCATTTCTATAGCAACGTCGAACAATTCTTATAAACTGGAGTGAGCGGATGAACGACTCAGAAATCAATCATTAACCCTGTTGCAGCTCAGGATGCCTCCGCAACACTAACGGAGGAGGTGTGGAAGGAGAAAAAGGTTGGAAACACATCAGGGTATCAATCAGCTGTCACCTGCTTTGCTGGTTTTGACGTATCGTATAGATGTATGATATGTTACACAAGATGTGCTGAGAGGTTTGACGGAATAAGATGAAGACTGACAGCACTGATTGCTGCTGGTAATTGCTCCTGACAGGAAGTGTCATGAAATTACATGAGCTGAAGTTTGACTGGATTTATAAAAGAAAGAAAATCTCTTCCACAGAAAAATAAAAAATAAATTGGTTTGTTCAGAATTTCTGCAGCCCAGAAACTGACCGTAGTAGGTGAAGTACTGAGCCAGGTGGAGGAAAGTGAGGGACACCAGGATGTTGAAGGTCCAGTTGACTCCGGCAGCGCAGGCGTTGCCTGTGCTCCTCGCCCACAGAGGGTAGATCTCTGAGTTGATGGTCCACGGCATCGGGCCCATCCCTGAGAGAGATGAGATGAGAGCCTTATTATCAGAGGATGGAGAAGTATAGTATGTCATCTACAATTCCATGACAAATGGGCAAACTCCATCTGCTGAGGAGGATTGCATGACATGATTGAAAGCTCCAGAGCAGCTTCCTAATGGACCTTGTGGTGAGAGTGATGTTTCCTGGGTCAAGAAGGAACCTCCCATCTCAACTTGCATATTGTAGCTTTAAAGGGGTAGTTTGTTTTGAGGTGTGTATGAGGTACTTATCCACAGTCTGCGTATTACCTTCAGTAGATGACAGTCAGCACGCCGCCAGCTTGTTGAAGCAGACAGGAGTTACTGCACATTGCCGTCAGACAGCCCTTTCTAACGGGGAACTGAAGCCGTTGCATCCATCAATGCTCTCACAAAAGCCACCAGACTCCATTGAATAAACCTGTAATTTTAACCTCGCACAACACGGGGAGTTGCTGGTCTACCACTGCCTCGATATGTCAGTTTGTTTGTGCTATTGTGTGACTCTGGTGAATGTGAACTAACAAAAGTACCTCATACAACCCCACTTCAAAACACCTGAACTATCCCTTTAAAGTAAATAGCACAATATTTGATGTTAAATTTAACACAGCAATGTGAACAAAACCTGATTTTAGATCGAGTGACACTGAAATGACAAGTGTACCTGGAGCGAAGGCAGCCAGGTAGAGGACCAGACCCAGTAAAACCAGCCAGGAGTAGGACGTGGGACAGTAGTTGTAGGCCCAGTAGGTCTGATCTCTCATCAAGCTGGAGTTGGAGCATCTGGAAGAGGGAGGCACACACTCATTAAGCTTTTATCAATCACTCCTGACACTCGACCAGGGGTCAGCAACCTTTACAATCAAAAGAGAGCCTAGACCTACAACAATGATAAATAAAAATGAAAATGTAAACAAAAAACAGTTATTCATTTCCATTTTTAAAAATCCACAGGGAGCCACTGGAGAGGAGCTAAAGAGCCATATGTGGCTCCGGAGCCGCAGGTTGCAGACCCCCTGCACTAGACTCTAAATATATATTCTCATCCTATGTTATCCAAACGTTTTTCCACCACAGCGTATCCCCCCCGCCTGCTACATCCTAAACACATACTCGTGCAGCATCCTGTGACTCACCTGCCCCATGCTGCTTGCTCGGTGGAGGCCTTGTTGACGGGCACACAGGAGGAGGTGAGGAGCGCCGAGGCGTTCTCACGGTAACAGTAGCCACATCCTGGGTCCAGCATGCACGGCTCACACAGCCTGCGAGCCAAATGGCACACACATTAGCTATAATTTCCCCTGAACACAATCAATCAATCGTACTGCCTGGTAGCTATTGGAGTCATATTCCTTTACTTTTCACAAACATAAAAGTATAGTATTGAGTTACATCTGCCTATAGGCTACCAATACTGTTGATCCCAGCACAGATACTTCATTTCACAAGGGCACATTGCAGTTCCATCAGGTTTGTTGCTGTTGTTGTTATCTTGATGGAAGGGAATGAAATGTGTGTTTTGTTTTCAGAGGTCTATTTTTGCAGGCTGCAGCCTCCCCGTGTGCAGGGCACCTTGCTCTAATTTCACACTGAGGTCAACTAGATATAAATAAAACTGTGTATTATCACCGGTTGTGGAGTTTTCTCCTTGATTGTAAAAACTATTATTCTGTGGAGATCTGACTAATTGCCCTTTTTTCTTGTGTGTGTTTACAGTGTGTTTATCTGTACTAAAATAAACTGCACTTTGTACAATTTCCCCCGCTGTGTGGAAGCTGGCCCCGGATGCTACTATCTCAGTTTAGGTGAACATTAGCAGCTCCGCCCTGCTCTTTAGTAGATTTTTGGAAAGTTTAAACCCCATCATACTTTACTAATTCTCGGACTTAACCAGGCGGCAACCTCCGGGTCTGAGAAGTGAAGCCAATGCTGAAGTGTCTTAAACTTGCATTCTTTCTACTAGCCAGCAGGGGGCGAGCCTACTTCTCATTTGATTTATTACCTCAGTAAACATTGTAAACATGAGTTTATGGTCTCAATCACTAGTTTCAAGTCTTCTTCAATACAGCATGATGTCCATTTAGTAAATGATGGTCCCATTTAGAGTCAAATAGACCATAAAGCAGGGGATGCTTTAGGGCGTGGCTACATTGTGATTGACAGGTCACTACCACGGCTTTGTCCGGTCTGGGAGTTGTCCGTGTTTTCATTTGACAACTTTAACCCTTTCACAGTGTGTTTTCACTTCATGAAATTTAACTGTAACATTTTGGTCGCCTAAAAATGTCTTATTCAGCGTTCGGTTGTACGTAGCTCCACCTTCTCGTGTCACTTCTGGTTGCAAAAAACAAGATGGCAATTGCCAAAAAACAAGATTGCGATGGGCGAAGGCTTCGAAACAGCAGTCCACAAACCAATGGTTGACGTCACGGTGACTACGTCCACTTCTTATAGACACTCTATGGACTTAACTAGCTCCACACTGCAACACAAAAACAATGCTGCTTCTTCTTTTTCATGTCTGGCTCAACATCAAGTATGAATCCATCAACTGCACGGTCATTTATCGATTTAAAGATAGCATATCCGAGAGATTGCGTCAGTAGCCTACAGTCAATCCCCCACTGGAGACACCTTAAGAATACACTCCTTAAATAAATGAGACGTCCCGTCCACAGAGAGAGGCCTCTGCAGAGGAGATGTGTGGGCTTGTGTGGAGTAAAGTGAACTCAATGAAGCCACTACAGTGTGGTAAAAGCACTCATCTCTTCAAATTACCCGTGTGTTGGTGTGTGTTACAGCGTGTGGGTGCCGGACAGCGAGTCCATTAGGCGTTGTTTGTTGTTATGATGAAAGAGCGTCGTTACACACGAGCTTCATCTTGTCTCTGCGTAAGTGAGAGTAAATTGGGACACGGAGGCATCTGATCTCCAAAAACACACTCTCTGTCTGTGTTTGCCCTTTTGTGGCGACAATGAAGTGAATTGTAGCCTCATTCGGCCTGAAGGTTTTGGGAGATGATAAAAAGTCATATAGACAAGAACAATATTTACCCCGGCATCTTTACAGTACTGTTTCCATGACAACCCATTGTTTTTTTCCCTGCTATTAATAAACCAGTCAGAGGAAACACAGAATAAAACGTCTTCTGCTGGGTAAAGCGCACAAATCTGACCTGGCACTAATTTCCACCTCGAGATCCGTACTAATGTATGTGTGAAAACTTGCGATAGCTTCACCACAAATATCCTTTTAGCAAGAGTTTTATCCTCCGAAGCTCTCCACCACTGAGAGTGCTCTCCAGGATTGATAGTCTGACACTGTAAAGTATTGAGTGCTTTTACAAAAAGAGCAGACGTGCTCTGAGGTGAACAGCGGTCTTGCCATAGCTCTCTCTGTTTTCATCTATACCTGTGTGCATAATGTGACATAATGGCACTTAATATCAACCCCCTAGTGAAGAGCTGGTGGAGAGGGGGATAAAACAGCAGAGCAATCTTTATCAATCCTTTGGTATGCTTATAAAAAGTGTCTAATTGTTAAATAAATGTATGCAGCTTCGTCTTCGGAGGACACCTGGATGTTGAATTCATATCTAAACACCGTAAAGCTCCTTTTTTATTTATATCTTTGGGATTACAATTAGCATTGGGAGTAATTTAAAGGGCTCAAACTAATCATTCCCGGTCCTGAGTCAGTTTTAAACAGCTTCCTTGGATTGTAAAATCATGATTTGTTCTGTAAATAGTTTTTGCTTATGGTTTGTAATAAGGGTAGATGAATAAGTGCTCATTGTTTCATAGCAGAGGAGCCAGCAGCAGCAGCTTAAAGAGGACTTATTATGCTTTTTCCCTTTCCTTTAGTGTGTTATATAGTTTTTTTGAGCATATTAACGGTCTGCAAAGTTACAAAGCCCAAAGTCCACGCCAAAGGGAGTTACTCTCCAACACAGAAGCACTGCTCCTGAACCGCCTGAAACACCTCGCTTGAAGTCCCGCCTTTTCTTCCGTAACGTGGTGATGTCACCAAGTAACACATTTGCATAATACCAAGCCCCCAGGAAGTGCGCCGGCCATCGATCCGGACTTTTGTGGGGGCCAAACGGCGGTACTGCAACTTCTGTGTCAGTCACGTGATGCATTGGGCCCAAAAATACTTTTCCCCATAGACTTACTTTGGGAAAAAGCTCAAACAGAGCGTTTCAGACAGAGGGTGAAAAGAGGTGCTGCAGCACAGCGGGTATGAGAAAAATAAAGTGTTTTTTGTACAATAAAGAATGTAAACATGTTCCAGTAGAAACCTAAAATACAAGTATGCACCTGAAAATAATAATAATGATAGGTCCTCTTTAATGAATGCTACTTGGAACCAAAGTGAACTCTACACGTATGTACTCACTGGTATTTGGAGCAGGTAGAGTTGGCCATAGATGGGTCTAACGGGTGGAAGGTGACAGGAGGACTGTGCTGGGCAGACATCAGGAAACCAACAGCCAGCAGACTCAAACTCAAACATGTACCTGTTGAAAAAAAATGACAACACATAACATGCAAGAAGGACTGTTCGGATCTGTGGACATCACTACCTGATGATGTGGACATTCTGAGTGAGTTACCTATAATGCTGCCCAGGGTGAGCTTCCTGCGCCCCACTTTCTCCACCAGCCACACTCCCAGCAGGGTAAAGAGGAAGTTGGTTAGGGTGGTGAGTCCGGCCAACCAGATCGCCAGCCTGTCGTCCCGCACTCCTGACATCTGCAGGATGGTGGCGCTGTAGTACCTGTGGAACACAAAGACAGAAAATAACCAATGAGTTACTGTCGTTGTGACATTTAAACAACACTTTCTCCAGTCTAAAAGTGGAAAATGGTCCTTTTTTATACCAGATAAAGAGCTAAAGAGCAGAAAAATTAAAGGATTATTGTGGGAACATGGCAATTGCAATAAGTCCGATGGGGCAACAGATACGAGCAGATTATCAGAGAGGTTGTAAAGAAGTCAACAGATTAGCCTGATTATTTAAAGGAACAGTTTGACATTTTAGGAAACACACATTCACTTTCTTACCAAGAGTTCCGCCAGATTCACATCAGGCAGTGACGAAGTGCGGCTCGCAAAGGCTAGAAACGTGGAAACAGCTAGTCTGATTCAGTCCAAACCTCCCTTAAAACATTGTATTGTTTTTACCCTTTGGTTTTTGCTGTTTCCCGATGTCTTTATGCTAAGCTAAGCTAACTGGCAGCGTACAAACATGAGAGTGGTATCTTTCGAAGTCGCCCCAAAAAAGCAAATTAGAGTATTTCCCAAAATGCTGAACCACTGCTTTAAACCACTTTATTTGGAGGTAAAAAAAAGTGTGTCCACCCAAAATAGTCAGTAACTAGAGTGGCACTCGGGGAGCGCAGACCTCCGCCAAGCTGCCCGAGTACGATTGCCCCCCCTCTCCATTCAGCTTGCACCATCATCCACGTGTATTTGTGTTTATGTTGCGATCAGCTGAACGTAGCTGAACGTCTCTGTCCATCCCTCTGCTGGCAGAAGGAAAGAGGCGGTGTGATGCATGTCCTAAAGCCTGTGGTGTTAATGCACAGGCTGAGCGTAGTTATTAAGAAAAATTCCCGAAACCGGATCATGATCCGGATCGCCACCAAAGTCTAATGGATTGTTCATTGAGCCACACCCCACGCCTCCAAAAAATGTCATTCAAATCCATCACAGACTTTTGGAGTTATCCTGCTAACGGACAAACAAACCAACAAACCAACATCGGTGAAAGCATAACCTCCTTCCTAGGCCTTCTTGCTTGGCGGAGGTAATAATTCTACCACAATTATCCTTACTACATAAATATCTTTGCAGTAATAATACACAAGTTTCAAAAAAATACTTTAAATAACTAAACATATGACATCATGAGTCGAGACAAGTCAACAAACCAACCATAACTTCTCTTCTTGAGAGCCCAAACACTCATCCACCAATCACAGCCTCTCTACTTGAGTACCAGCCACTCATGTTAGCAATCAGCTATAAATAGTCTCTCACCAGTCACTTTCAATGGCTCTCCCTCTCTTTCCCCCCCTCTCTGTTCTCATACAGTATAATTATACTTGCAACTCTGGCACCATGTTGCTCCACGTAGGCAGATTACCTCCCAATCATCATCAACAAGGCTCTAAACAGACCGCGGTCAACAGCTGGATGGGGTCCATTTCCCCCACTTCAATTATGATGCCGTGATGGCTGCACAACCACATAAACCTGCAAGGATTTGATTCAAGGTGTCCCTATATATATATATATAACTCTCACCCACAAAGGATGTACACAAGCTGTATATAAATAGTAAACCCGTAGAGAATGCAAATACAAAGAAGTTAATTCTCGTTAAAGAAAAATAAAAAAGTCTCCCGCATTGTCTACCTCTCTTTGTGTCTCGACAGGCAACTCAGAATTAGCATTCTGCTTTTCATCTCTTCAAAAGGATTGTTCTCTGTCTCTCTTCTCCAAAACAAAGACATTCAATTGAGGGATTTGCATAATAACTTGTTACTTTTCTGCCATGGTATCCAGTCAGACAGGACGGGAACAGAACAAGAGATGAGATGGTGTGAAATTCTGTTTCTTAAAAAGCTTTGGTGATAAAAGTTACAGACGGCTTTATTGCAAACTTATATAACTATATCTAGCAGCAAATGCATGTGCTGAACGGACACACGGAGACACAAATGCCAGAAGAAATGAGTTGATTTTGGAGCAGCAGCGGGAGTAAAAGCAACTATTTCTGTTCTCAGCGGTGCAGCCTGCTGTGCTCCATCTCCAGCCCTGCATCTTACTGATTACTGATTACAGCACACACACACACACACACACACGGTCACACACATGCACACACAAACAATATGCTCTGACTTAAACTACTGTGAATAACAGCCTGCAGAAACAAAATGATAATTTTTTCTGACCACTGCGCCAAGAAGTGTAAAAAGCATCACAGAATTGGCGTCTCAGACACTCAAGGGGGTGAACTTGGGCCTGTCTAATTCCTGATAACTGTGATTACCCGTCCTCTGCACCCTCCTCTGAGTCCTCCTGTGAAAAGTGTTGTTATCTAGTAACAGGCGACTGAATTGTTAGCAGGACAACAGAAGACGGCCTTGGAAAAATAATGTATGCAGCGTCATTTGTGCTTGTGCTAATTCTTTGTGTCTCCTCGCAGATCTGCAGAGAGCATCAGGTTTGCTTATGAATGTGTTTTTTTGTTTTTTTTCATCTCAGCATCGAGGGAAAAGCTGGTTGGGAGACGAGCTGAAATTTTGGAATCAATGCGTGAAGAAGCGCTGCTGCTCATGGAAAGTCTTCCCAAGATGAGAATGCATCATTTTAATGGGTACACACAGAGAACACTGTGGTACAGAAAGTCCTCGCTATTTACTTTGGCATGTCGTTAAAATTCTTCAAAATGGCATATTGTTCATTTCTGGGAGCCAGTTTTGTTTGTCCTGATAAAAATATGCACTTAATTCTTATTTCTTAGTGAAAGGAATCTGACAGACAATGAAGTGTGCACATTTACTTGACATAAACTGGCAATAAGTCAAACATCTTTTTTTTTTTTTGTTTTTTTGGTATTTATCTCCATAATATTGATAATATTCATGATCTTTAAGGTATTTTGCAGTGTTGCAACAATAGACTGTGTATAAGATGTGGACGTAATCACTGTCATGTTACCCACTGGTTTATGGTCTACAGTTTTGAAGCCTCAAGTTTGGCATTTTGGCCGTCGCTGTCTTGGTTTTTTGCAACCAGAAGTGACACCTGAGGGTGGAGCTAAGTACAACTAAATGCTGAATAAGACATTTTTAGGCGACCGATGTTACGATTAACTTTCATGAACTGAAAACACACTGTGAGAGGGTTAAAGTTGTGAGACGAAAATGCGGACAACGCCGTGGTAGCGACCTGTCAATCACAAGGTAGCTACGCCCTAAAGCATCCCCTGCTTTATGGTCTATTTGACTCTAAATGGGACCATAATTTACTAAATGAACATCATGTTGTGTTGAAGAAGACTTGAAACTAGCGATTGAGACCATAAATTCATGTTTAGAATGGTTACTGAGGTAATAAATCAAGTGAGAAGTAGGCTCATTTAGACTTCTATACAATCTGACGTCTTTTTGCAACCAGAGGAGTCGCCCCCTGCTGGCTATTAGAAAGAATGCAAGTTTAAGGCACTTCCTGCATTGGCTTCACTTTTCAGACCTGGAGATAGTCCACTGGCTGCAAGCCTGAATGCCGAACAGGACAGATTTAAGCTGTCACCCCTGATAGAAAGTGACACCTCTCAGTCTGAAACACTCAATACTTGCAAAGTGACAAGAAACACTCCCAGGGAAGTCAAGCAGGACCTGAATGAAACAGACCACCGAGGTAGTTCCAGATGTCTGATGTCCGAAAGTGCATATTTTTCTTTCATTTTGATCTTCTAAGACACAAAGCAGTCTTTCACAATAAACTTAAAAAATACATTAATTCATAAGAACTGAGAGTGGGAGAAAAGGCACGGTTATTAAACAGTAACAATGTTCACAATGGAAACTGGCTTTAATAAGAAGGTGTCTGAGGGGGGTCAGAGGTGAGTCAGGACTGGATTTGGTCCAATTACCTGGGCCTCTGGGAGCCTGCGGGGATTTCATAAAAACTGTACTGAGAGGAAGAAAATGGAAAAATGCTGCTAATATGCAGCCATTCTGTGCCTTGAAAGTCTGAGGATTAACTGAAGGGCTGTTGCTACTCTTTTAGGAAGTGGTCCCATACCACATCTATCGAGGTCGAGAGGTCGGTTGTTCTCATTCTGCAAGAAATAATGATTTCACCGATTACTTTCTATACTTTTGAAGCAAGTTAATTAGTGTTGGTGAGTTTAGTTGATGCTGTGTTTGGTTGTGTACGTCACCAATTTCGATTGATGAGCGAATGTCACTTCAACCCGATCTCACAGGAAGGCGTATAAATAGCAAGACATTAGAACATTCTGCGTGTCATGACGGCGTATTTTAGGTTTTTCACGTGTCATTTGTACGCCACGCAACAAAACTGCGCTAATGTCTGCACTAAAGCTTAGGCACCAAAACCACTTAGTTAGGTTTAGGAAAAACGTCACGGTTGGGCTTGTAATAAGTACATAAACTAAGTAAAATACCTACGGAAACAACGTAACATAAGTACAGAAAACCTGACGCAAACATCACTAAAAAATATGTGACAAACGTCACTAACTAACTAACTTAAAAAACAAAACGCCTGTCTCGAACACCGGTCTCCTGGTTAAACGTCCTGTGTTTGTTGGACCCATCCACCTCTCCGCCCGCGATAAGCAGTCTTTCTCGCTTTTTATTCTACGCATATTTATGCGGATGCATTTACACTGCAGTCAGAACAGACTACATGGCGTACAAATGACACGCCAAATGCAAGAAAGGCATTATTGCACGCTAAAAGCCTTGTGCATTATCGTGTCATTCATACGCTTTTTCGTGCGAACGGCCTGAACTGCTAGCTTGCTAGCCACCAACTAGCCGTGCGAGTAGTCACTACGTCACCAGATTCGTATTGACGAGCGAATGTAACTTTGTGCTGTGACCCCTGCATAAAGCATATATCCTTCAGTTACAACTGCACATAGGTTATATTATCCTTCTACATCTTATACTTTATATGTGAAATAGCACTCAATAGGAACACCTATTATCATTTACAGTGAGAGGAACAAGGTTTCAATCCTAGTTTGCCATCATAACACACAGATAATAATAACATGATCAAAGATCAGAACCACAGTCTCCTGGTAATGATCCCTGATTATCAGATTGTATTGAAGTAATTTTAATTTGATTACACCTCCACAGAGTGATCATCTTCCTCTGTGCAGATAAAAAGTAATCATCAGAGAGCACACACACACACACACACACACACACACACACACACACACACTGAGTAACAGAGATGTCATCATTCTCTGTCCCACAAATACACACACAGACACGCCCACGTGCACAAACACACACCCACCCACTGTCTTTTACATAAGACCCCCTGCGGAGCGTCGGTGCGAAACAAACACGGGAAGGTGTGATCTGGCCCTAACCCCGGTCTGAAAATGGAAACATGGATCCTCACTCCTGTCACGCTTCCAATCCAAACCTCTCATTCAGCAACATTAATGGAGAGTGACAACACGGACGTCAGCCGGGGAGGAAAGACAGATGCAGCGGGGAAGATAGAGAGAAAAGAGAGAGAGACACATGAAGGAAAGTAGCTGCAGGGAGCAAACAGGAAAGTGACAGGTGGAAGAGAAAATACACATTTCACGGGTACGTTTATGTATTTAGTTCTTGTATCGCAACTTGTCAAGTCATTTACACCTATCACTAGCTAAAAGGTGGAATAAATCAAATCCCTGCAACCAAATCTGTTCTTTTAAGTCTGTCAATTTCTTTCTGTCAATTTTACACTTCCACTGAAAATTGAAAAACAGTGATTTGCACTGCAGATACAGCCGACATACAGTAAAGTAACACTTATAAAATGAATACACGCCTGATTTCTCATTTAGCTAATTTAAATAGATAATAGACATGTTTCCGCTCGACTCCATCTCCCACTTGTATTCGATCGCTCCCCCGCCGTTCTCAGCCCATTTCCCATGGGTGATGATGAGAGGACTCGGCTGACTCACGGTTGACATTTAACTGACACGTTACTGGATCGTCTGGGAGGCTTCTGACTCTTGGGAGCGCACAACATGGGGTCTTAAAGGACCACACTGGCGGCTTTGCACATTTTAGCAACACATTTCTAGGTTGCTTTGATTTGCCACCTTTCAGATAGAGACAGTTTTCAGTGAATTCCAGAGCAATATGAAAAGGTTTGACTTCTGCTGCTGTAAAATAGCTGTTTAGACTGTTATCAGTTAATTAAATGGGCATTACCAGTGGTTATAATCCTCATAGATGTGGGTCAGAAGGGGCCTGCTACACCCAATAGTAGGTTTTATCATCGATTCACATGCCGATCATCAAAAGAAGGAATAAAAGAAGACGACACCGACCTCAACCGCAGCAATTATGACAGGAAACGAAAGTCAAAGCACTATAGTATAGACATCGGGAAACTCCATATAAGGCGGAGGTCGGGGGCGTGTAGTTGTCTTTGTGTTCACAAGCATTAAGTTTCACTTTCACTTTTCAAACGTAGATTTTTAAAACAAAACACAATTTTAGCTAACATAAACTGGCAATAAGTCAAACTTCTTGTGTCATTTCTTTTTTTTTTTTTTATTTATCTCCATGATATTGATAATAATCACGATCTTTATGGTTTTGTTTGCATTGCTGCAACCATTGACTGTGTATAAGAAGTGGACTTAATCACCGTCACGTCACCCATTGGTTTGTGAACTACAATTCTGAAGCCTCAAGTTCAGCATTTTGGTCATCGCCATCTTGGTTTTTGTGTCATGAGTAGGTGGAGCTAAGTAAAACTAAATGCTGAAAATTGGTCATTTTTAGGCAACCAATGTTACAATTAACTTTCATGAACTGAAAACACACTGTGAAAGGGTAAAAGTTGTAAGACAAAAACACGGACAACTCCCAGACCAGACAACGCCGTGGTAGCGACCTGTCAATCACAAGGTAGCCCCGCCCTAAAGCATCTCCTGCTTTATGGTCTATTTGACTCTAAATGGGACCATAATTTACTAAATGAACATCATGCTGTATTGAAGAAGACTTGAAACTAGTGATTGAGACCATAAACTCATGTTTACAATGTTTACTGAGGTAATAAATCAAGTGAGGAGTAGGCTCATTTTCTCATAGACTTCTATACAATCAGACTTCTTTTAGCAACCAGAGGAGTCGCCCCCTGCTGGCTGTTAGAAAGAATGCAAGTTTAAGGCACTTCAGCATTTGCTTACTTCTCAGAACTGGAGGTTACCAACTGGCTAAAACGGTACTTCAAAATCTACCTAAACCTCTTTTCATTCCAGAGGAAACAAAGGAAGCTGCCTGACTAACAGAGAAGGTCATGATGCTGCCGGAGCAGTTAAATGACGAGTGATGACAAACCTATACATGCGTGCGAGAGTGCGAAGGAGAACTAAAGGGAAGGTTTCCCTAACGCTCTAACAGAGTGCTACTTATTGACGGAGCGCTGATCTCATTATGTGACTTAATAGTATGGATTTAGAGGGAAGGATTCACTGTAAAGGCAACAATGAGAGAGAGAGAGAGCGGGAGATTGAGCGAACAAACAAGTGTAAGTGTGTGTGTGTGAGTGGGCAAGTAGTGAGTGAGTGGGTGAAAATGAACGAGCGAGCGCTTGTGTGTGTGTGTGTGTGTGTGTGTGTGTATGTGTGTGTGAGCGAGTAAGTGACCGACTCACTGAGTAAGAGACTAAGTGACGAGGTGTGAGAACGGAGAAACAGAAGGAGGCAGGGGAAGAGAGAGAGAGCAGGAAGTAAGTGAGAAAAGGATGGAGAGGCGAGAGGAAGAATGAATGGTTGGAGAAAATAGAGGAGGGATGTGGGTGTGAAAACAAGAACAAATGGACAGACAGGAAAAGATGTGGCTGCAGAGACACAGAGAGAGAGAGAGAGACAGAGATAGAGATCCTCGTGGGAACTGGCCTATTTTTCAAATGAATGCATACGAACACAGAGCCGCGGCGCATTTATGCTCTGGAACAAAAACGCTTAGCCCGAATAGGTACACTGCAGATTGGATGTTCTGATTCAGACTACACACACACACACACCAGAGGAGGCCGGTCCAGAGAGGCAGAGCAGGTTGCTCCTCCTCTATTTTTCGAGAGGAAAGAGGGAGATCAAAATATAAAAGAGTAATTGGTTCAAATTAGGGATGCTAATTTTGAAAAATATTCTTAACCGATAACCAACCCTCGTTAACCGACTATTAACCATTAACCGACAAGATTTTTGCCTCGTATGCAGCGGTGCGCCAGCTGCAGTGTATGAGCACAACAGACAGTCCCGTCCGGGAGCGTTAACTTAGCAGCCACGGTGTTGCGTGTAGTGTCGCGGACATGCAGCCACTTTCCCAACGTAACTTCAGCGAGTGTCCGACAGACCATGTGTGTGTTGTAGGTGGCGTTATAGCTGTGAGCGTAGCTGTAGCAGACAGTGTGTGTACCGTTTATTTGTCGGTGAATAAATGCTACGAGGCTACAACTCCTCCGCTCAAGCGAGCTATAGACGGGAGCCGACTTCCTGTATCTGTAACGCCGGCTCAGACTCTCTTAAGGTGGACCTGCTTTTCTCCTTTGAGTTTTCTCAGGGGGTAGAGGAGGTCGAGCACCCTCCGTCCTCCCTTGGGGCGGGACATCTCCTATCAACTCAATGCATTTCATTTTTTTCATGCTTGTCTGTGATTGGCCAAGACACGTGAAATGACGCTCCAAAGGGAGGTCATCCTCTCTTAGCTAGTTACGAATCAACAACCAGCAGAGTACATGATTGACAACGGGTTCAGTCCAATGATGATGTCCAAATGTCATCTTCAGTCTCTACCGCTGTATTGTACGTGATGAACTGGCAGTAATGATCATTTTCATTTACATCGTTCATGCATCCACAATCTGGAATCTGGCTTTACTCCTTGAAATATTAAACCTCGGTATCTAACATAACACAAAACAATCTGTTAACTTTCAAACAATATATGTTTCATTTCAACCAAATAAAATATAAAGGTGCAAAAGCCATATTAAACTCACATCACTCTTCTTTGTTCTGCCTGGGATTGTTTGGAGGGAAAAGGGAGGGTTCAGGCCTGGAGGACAGATTTATATAATCTAGGTGGAGTGGTCTAATCAGGAGTGGCGTTCTATACCACTCTTGTAGGTGTGGTGGAGACTTGTGATTTAACACATGTCGATGTGTCCTTGAGCAAAACACTTAACCCCAAATTGCTCCCGAAGGCACAGCCATCGGTGTGTGAATGAGTGACCAAAGCTGTTGCCCTCCAAGTTTATTTCCTGTCAGTTACTGCATTAGCAAACTTGGACCGAAGCTGTTGCTAAGGGCAATAATATCAGCAGGGAGTAAACCAGAAAGTGGCTGCCTGGTTGGCGTGTAAACTGTTGGCTCCCCGGCCACCAGCCGAGCCCTGTGGGTAGTAACTACATCACCAAAGCTTCTAGAAGCAAATGTTTCACAAAGATATGCAAATTAAATTCTGGTTTATTCATTATTGCACATATTATTATTATATTAGTGCTGCCTGAAATGCTTTGACTAAAGGTAATACGAGTACATACCACCACCAACAGCAGTCTGTTTTCCTTTGGTCCAAATCATAAGTAACTACTTATTTAAGGGCAGTTTTATATTTTTGTTTATTTAGGTATTTCAAAACCCATCCTGTCAAGTTAGAGATTAAGAGAGAATAAATATATTTCCATTCTATGAATTACCTGCTCTGTGGTTTTTTCACCTCTACTCTTTAAACTATTTATAGGTCTGTCACACGGACACAGGTGTTTTCAATATCCTCACTGATTGCACCCCGGCTTTTTCACAGCAGACATTTTGGCCCAATTCTAATCCGGCCCCGACACCCTCCGTCACTCTGTGGTGGAGTGAACTCCGTTTGTAGTCACACTCACAGCTCAATGAAGCTCCGTCTTTAAGGTGGAGGGTATAAATACAGCAGCCACTTTGGGAAACACTTCCCTCTCTCTGGCAAGGAAATAAATATCAGAATCAGTAATACTTTATTGATCCCCGGGGGGGAAATTGAGTTACGTTTTGCTCCCGTTCTAGAATATAAATATGAATATATGAAAATAGAGAAATCCTTAACAAAATATAAATAAGAAATATATATGAGAACAGTGCAAATAGTAATGATGAAAAATAGGACCTATGCAAATAGTATGAATGCATGCATTTATAAGAATGCAAGAATAGTGTAGAATAAGAATATTATTTTAAATGTTCTATATAAATAAATGCAGTGTTAATGCCGGAGTAAAACAGATTATTGCACAGCTGAATTATTGCACTATTGAGTCAGTATTGCACAGTTGAAGATATAATACATTTTGGGGTTATAGCTCCTGATAGGGGTAAAAAATTATATATATACTGCATATATATATATATATATATATATATATATATATATATACAGTAAATACAACAATTTACAATCTAATGAACATGTCTACCGTCTACAGACTAGATGAGGGTATATTTGTTTTACTTTATGTTGTTGACGTCTGTATGACAATAAAGTAGAATAAATTAAATGTCAGTTTGAGTAGATTACAAGTAAATGTTTTTAGTGGTAGTCGCACGGAACTGACATTGGAGCGTGTTCCATGACGAACACAAAACTGCGTTGCACGTCGTCAGTAAGGGCAGCCGGTTAAGTCGGCATCGATGTAGGCTGCTCGTTGTTTGAGCACCCTGAAATCAACGCAGCTGCATGGAATTCAGCCATCGTTAATTTTATTATTTACACCTGTGCTTTTGACAAGTCAAAATGTCTTCTGTGAAAAAGGCCTGTTATGTACGTACTTCTAATGCAAATGATAAAGGTAACAAACTACCAAAGGACTGAGGGAGATGCCAACCAAGCACAGCGTGAACACACCCGAGTCCTGAGAGGAGGTCTAATCAGGAAACACAAGAGAAAACACCTGAATATAAAATAACTTCAGTCTTTCAGACGTTGTGCTTTCATTTCTCTTGTTACACGTGGCTTTCTGTGTTATACAAGCCCTCTGCATTTTGCTTAAATGACTATTATACACATTGTAAAACGCCACTCCATCGACAGAATAAGCGTGCTTCACAAAATGACAACTTGCTATTAAGCAAATGAGATGTTTGTGCTGAAGTGAGGGTTAATGTGTTTCTGTTTGCATTTGATTAGGGGGGGAAATTAGAATATTTCTCATTAAAGAGGATCTCGCTGCGACTCCATTTGGAGACAGCAGAGGACGTTGGCATGATTAAGTTGCTTAAGAATGCCTGAAAGCATACAAACACAAACAGGAACACGTTAAGAAACAGCATTTCTCTCAACATGAAGTCACGCACACAACACATACGCACAACCGAGTGGGCTCTGCCAGCTACTTGCGGTCTTGCCAGCGGAGTGACCACGTAAAAACTGCCGTTTTGTGACATTTGCATCATGACATTTGTCTGCGGGACCATCTGTGAGGGCCAACTGGCCTGTGTCAACGACAAAACACCTAACTGCCCACTAACAACAACATGCTCTCGTCATATATCATATCAGATTATATTGCATCATCTGTACTAATAATACAAAAATGTGGTTTCTCAAGGCACCTGTCGGATTTTTATTCTTTTTTTGGTCCTTATAAAATTATAGAATTGATTTAATATCACACCACATGTCCCACGAACAGACAGTAGCTGTGTTTCCATCCAATTGACCATTTGCCCCCCGCTGATACTCTGTCAGGCTGTCAGAGCTCCCATAGAGCCCACACTGTCACTAATTGCACTCTGGGCATAACTATGATCGAATCTCTGGAGACAAAAAGAGAGAAAGGAAGACAAAAGGTTCTTCATAATGCATTTGAAAGATATATCCAGGATGTCAAACTGATTCAGCAGCGAAACAAAAAAAAAAGCCTACAGATGAGTGTAAAAGTAACTGAACCACGACGTCACCTGACGATCGAGACAGAAGACAATGGAATTAAGGAACAACACTGTTCCTGTAAAGCCAGGTAGGTCTTTGTTCACTTCTACAATCGTTAAAGGGCTGTCAATGGATTAAAATATTTAATCATGATTAATCGCAAATTAATCACACATTTTTTATTTGTTCAAAATGTACCTTAAAGGGAGATTTTTCAAGTATTTCATACTCTTATCAACATTCGAGAGGGCAAATACTTTTGCTTTATGTAAATGTATGTATATATTTATTATTGTAAATCAATTAACAACACAAGACAATGAAAAATATTGTCCAGAAACCCTCACAGGTACTGCATTTAGCATAACAAATATGCTCAAATCATAACATGGCAAACTGCAGCCCAACAGGCAACAACAGCTGTCAGTGTGTCAGTGTGCTGACTTGACTATGAGTTGCCCCAAACTGCATGTGATTATCATAAAGTGGGCATGTCTGTAAAGGGGAGACTCGTGGGTACCCAGAGAACCCATTTACATTCACATATCTTGAGGTTAGAAGTCAAGGGACGCCTTTGAAAATGTCCATGCCAGTTTTTCCTCACCAAAATTTAGCGCAAGCTTGGAGCGTTATTCAGCCTCCTTCTCGACGAGCTAGTGTGACATGGTTGGTACCAATGGATTCATTAGGTTTTTTAGTTTCATATGAAGACAGTATCTTCACTCTAGCTTGAAAATGGAGTCTACTACAACCACCGAAAGTGGCCGTCAGATTTTCAAGAGGTTAATGAAAAATCGCAAGGTGCGTTAATGCGTTAAACAATTTGTGGCGTTAAAACAAATTTGCGTTAACGCATTGTTATCACGTTAACTCTGACAGAAACATACACATTGTTGATTTCTTTTGCAATATTATATCATTTTTTCAACAAAATAAGTTTGTTTTATTCTGCCTTGGGTTATTTTCGGATCATTAACTGCTCCATCTTGACCAGTACACTGTGACCACTTCCTGTAGAGCTGGGCGAGGGAACACACAGCTGGACTTTTCACCAATAACTCCTTTCTCTACTTCTCTACTGATGTAACGTCATGCCATGAACGGTAGCCTGACCACACAACTACAAAACAGACAAAAAGTTGCTAGTAAAAACATCACAGGAGTTCATGTTTCACAAATGATAACAGTGTGAGTGTACGCATAATATATAAACATGTATTGTCTGTATATTCAGTGTGTATAAACACAAACCTGCTTGTTACAAAATGTGCCAAAGGAACAGAAATGAAAGAACACAGAGTTTTTCTTCCTGTACTCAATATTTCTTGTCCCTTATTCTGTCTCCCTTTATAAATCTATCTCACCCTCCCTCTGCCTGTCATCTGCCTTGATCCCCCTCCACACCTTCCTCCACCTCATCACCATCTCTCCCTCCGCCCTCTTCTTCTTCTTCCCTCTGTCCTACCCTATCTGTCTCTTTTTCCTCCTCTCTCCCCTCTGCTCACTTCATCTCTCTCCGTCTTCTTTCCCCCGTTTACCCCCGGCCGCTTTGTCAACACAGTCCGCTGACCCGCCCCTGACAAGATCCAGACAAACACGCAGCAGTTCCCCCCACCAGCCCATAATGACCTCTACATGCTAGATTATGTGGCTAATTCAATCTAAATGATACAGTGGCTAATGGGGAGGGGTGATATCTAATTGACCCACTGCTGTATCGCATTATTCCACATTTATGAGTGAACAGAGAGGGAAAGGTGGAGAGGAAAAATAGCTGAGAAAGAATCACTCATCTATTTATCTATCTATGTAATCTATATACCCATCCATCCATCCATCCCTTCATCCCTTCATCCGTTGGCAGGCAGTCAGGCGGCGAGGCGTTCAGGGACAACAACTCATGCGGGCAGAAAGACAAGCAGACCAGACACGCCACCTGACACTTCTTTGGTTCCTGAGAGATGTATTATTGACAAATACATCTCTCATCACACAGGCTTCGCTGACTGGAGTGTGTGTGTGTGTGTGTGTGTGTGTGCGTGCATGGGGTGAGGGAGGTCATTCATATAACAGCCAGAGAGTCCAGAGAGAGAGTGTGCCTGACATATGAGTTCAAATCAACCTGCTGTAAAAAACATAGATGTGTGAGCATGTACTCACAAATCTGTCATGATGTTCTGCAGAGTTCAGTTCAGATCACGTCTACGGTCACAAAATATCCTTTCCTGTGCTGCAGACAACGAGACCCTTAGCCAAGCCGACTGTTTCTGCAGGTATTTCACCATTAATCACATAAATCAACCATAGACCAGGTAGGTGGTCAGCTATTGCACCTTCGGCACACACATGAATCGTAATAACTTTGGTGACCCATTAATTTTTAACTCACAGTAATGCGTTCATCAGGTCAAATTTTTGATTTGTCCAATAGAGAAACAAAGTCCTTCTTCTTCCGGTGGACCTTATTTCAACTGTTGCAGTATAAAACTGTGAAAATACATAATTATAAAGACTATACACCTAAAAGTCTCATCACTGAAGCTACGTTGCCTGTGTATTTCGTACCGAAAGTATAATTTAAGTATATTGTGTGAGATGAGAGATGTAGTCAAAGAACGTATATTGCCAAGAAGTGAAAGTCAATTGTTTGTTCCATTGCAACATCAGCGCCCAGCAGCAGAGCTACGCTTCTGCCATTTTGGACTGAAAGCGACTACTGGACGCCAGTAAATCGTCCGCCTTCAAAGTGCCGTACAAAAGTAAAACAAATTCTATTCCATTGTCACCGAAATGGCCTGTGTTGAACAATAAAATATTGTAAATATAATAAGCAGTCCGAAATGGCGGCAGCGGCTGTTGTCAAAAAAAACACTGGAGTTTCATCTCTTTGCTTCTATACTCGTTGATGTAGTTCATTGAGCGGTTTCATAGCCCGGTTGACACGGTTGGTACCAATGGATTCCTCAGGTTTTCTAGTTTCATATGATAGCAGCATCTTCACTCTAGCTTTAAAACTGAGCCCGCTACAACCACTACCTGAAATCGCAAGTTGCGTTGATGCATTCAAGAAATTAGTGTCGTTAAAATGAATTTGCATTAACGTGTTATAATCAAGTTAACTTTGACAACCCTAGCTATAATATTATTACATTTTCCATTATGCTTCAAGAAAAAAAAAAAAAAAAAAAGAGTAGATTCAGTATTTGCATCTGAATAGAAAACACAACTTGTACTCTAAAGTTGACGGCCTTGAAACGAACAAACGTTCCAGGTCTCATAATACATCCGTGGCTCGGTACAGCACAGCGAGGCGCACTGAGCTTTCTTGCCCTTCACCGCTGTTTTGATTGAATAACGTCGGAGTGAACAAATTCCAGTGAGATCTCAGGGACATATCTGATCAGGAGTCATCTCGAATATCTGTATTAGACGGACTGGGATTTAGATATACAAACATTTGTCGGAAGCAGCGAAGTGAGTCAGATCTGAGAGGGCACACCTGTGGGGGAATGTGTTAACTAACTTTTACTTCACTGTCGGGAAGACTTCAAGTAGGACAATGTGTTAATATGAACTCAAATGCACCCCTTTGTGTGAGCATATTTGACTTCCATCAATCTGCTGCAGTCAGGTTCCCAACTTGAGAGAGCAGACTGTTACAGCAGAGTGACAGACACTGTGTGCTTGCTAGTTTGATTTGCAATTTTTTTTTTTTGCCAGTCTGTCAGCGTACTCTCACTGCCCTTTTCCTTCTTTTCTCTGAAGCCAAGCCCGGTGGTTTAATCAGGAAAAGCAGCTGGGGACAGCGAGAGCTGGGCTCGTCTCTAAGACAGGCTGATTTACTTGCTCCCCAGACCTCCTTTGTATCTCGCCGGCTAATAGCTCGGTGGCTTCACACGGGAACAAAAAAGGCAGGTGGCAAACAGACGGGCTGGCGGAGTATACAGAGGTAAAGAGGACACAGGATGAGCCGGAAAAACGCTGGATAAACCAGAAACGCTCAGCAGAGACATGGAAGCAATCACAATGCCGAGAATACACTAGAACACAGACAAAAACAGACAATCATGCTGTCCATTGTTAACACTTTTAAGGGATTACTATGTTATTTTTCTGCACTGGCTGCTTCTAAAATTCACTTTTTTTCCAGAAAAAGTGAATAAATGATAAATCCTGCTTGTAAATTAGTATGTAGTATAAAATACCCCTGTCGGGCTCACCTGTAGGTCATCCCTTCATCAGCCCTGCCCTGCTGCCTTCCTAACCCAGCTGCACCGGGTCAGCTGTTAAATTGTCTGCCTGCTGCTTCAAGCAGTATTGATTAGAAGCTCCTTCACCTGCTCAGTCGCTGCTGTTTGCATTCTGATCCTGATCCTGGCACACAGCTGTGATGTGATGACATTTTTGTCTAAAACATGTTTATAATTTACCTGTGAATTGCACATATAGAAATACTTGAGTACAATATCTTTCATGCAGTTTGAGAAAAAAAAATAACTGCACACAAATGCAAAAACAACTGAATATCGGAGCACCCCAAGTCTTTTGAATTGCATCCACGTTTCCCTCAACTGTGTCTTTTCCTTGAGTGTTAGACGCAGGAAACCTGCTTAGAGGTACACTATTTCTACTGGGAGAATGCCTTTATATTATTTATTCTGTATTTATTGATATTCTGATTGTGAATTCATTATTTAATACCCCCAGAATAAGATCATGGTGTCTTTTGAACACTGGAAATGATTTATTAGGCTAAATGTTTCTGGGAAAATTGAAATGATGTAACTCGTATTAAACCCGACGCTCAGGAATTATCAGCCTCACATGATAAATAATGTAAAAAGTGTTTCTCGCTGACAGACAAACTCTCCTAGAGATAGAAATAGTGTGCATTAACGACAAATTCCATAAATACCTGAGTTTTCAGAAAAATCCAGCTTAGAGTTAATCCATATTAACTGTAGACACCTGTGTAGACGTGCAGTTTATTTAACAATAAACTGTTATTCTGATACATCTAACGCGCGCTAAATAAAATGTTTCCAAACCAGGAGACGGCACAAAGCAAACAAACAGTAAACAACTCAAACTGAGACGTTATCGTCAAAAATCAATTGTCAGCAGGATGAGTTCTTTAATGTCAATTTTTGAAGGACGCAATTATCACCGAAGGAAGCCACAGCGGGTGTTTTCTTTTTTGCAAATGAAAGGGCAGTCAGATTTAAATTAGTAGATCTGTAGACACATTTCAATGCTTAGGTGTAAACACAACACAAACTAGACACCCTCTTTGATCAAAGATGCATTAAAATGCTCCGTGTAAATGGGTCACTGCTGACACAGATAAACCAGCAGGCAGAACCTTTTTCAGAAAGACTGGATAGGGACGGAGCTGTGACAGAAACGAGTATTTACTGTAAAGAGATTTGTGACACATCCAGTGTGACACCTCTGCTAATTTCAAACCTCCGGATACGAGCGCACATATGGAAACGTCCATACCTTTAGTCACATACAAACCACACAGCTGCAGACCTTAAAGTCCATAGTGTCACATTTCATGCATGCAGACACACACACGCACAAACACAGCTCGCACTTATCCTATTGCTCTCACCTCCGACGGTTGCTAAGCAACAGCACATATCCACAGATTGTTTACAGAGCCTGTAATATAGTTCATCTGAAAGGGGAGGTGAGACAGAGACAGATGACACAATCTCCTCAGATGGAGAGATAAAAAAGAATAAAAGAGGAAAAGGTGGTCCGTCCCCTTTCGCCGGCAAAGTGGGCAGTGATGCAATGAGGCTACTCGTCCCCCCGGTGTGTGAGAGATGAAAGAAATGTTTTATGATTTAATACTGTGCCGCTAAACCAAATACATCTGTCTAGATCCGTCTGTTGTGTTCAAAGGGACGGCTGGTGACACACAGATTCACAGTGTCATGTATCATCCTTGTTTTGGTTAACCCGGAGGGCCAGAGAGATAAAAGCTCACTTGAACTTTCCTTTTTTTTCAGTGACAATATGATCTAGTAACAAGACAGACTCTCCAGTTTGATCCAGGATTAAGAGAACTGACTAAGTCACACGGCCTCAAGTGGCCACAAGTACATTTTTCGTGATGTTAAAGCTGCTATGAGGAACTTTTTGTGTTGATTTTGGTGGTCCATGTGGTAGTGAGTCCCTTTAGAAAACCTCTCATTTTACTGCAGCAGGGTCTGACAGTCTGCCCCCGAGCGGTCCTGTTTCTGGTTCCGTACCGTATGTCATAATAAGCATACTGTAAATGCAGCTAGGGATACTAAGATGAGCATGTTTAGAATTGATGGAGCTGCATTCTTCATAACTACAAATAGTAACTGTCCCATAATGACCTGCCGTATTATGCGGACTCTATACAGTTTTGAGAAGTCTGTTGTTGCGGCCCAACCTGGAGAATAATTCAGACTTGTACTGGACGACTGAGGTAAAACGATGGCGGATGGTTTCACTCACATGACCGTGTTGATTCCTGAAAGCTGCTGGAACATCTGAAGACCACAGCCCACCAGGAGGGCTCGCCGAGTGGGGGGGTAGGTCAGCATCCGCCAAATCACAGGGCCATCTGGAGACACAAGCAACGGCACAGCAGAAATTAATTTCAAACTCAGCATGACTTACTAAAATTACAGAGGCATTAACAGAGTTTGATTCCACTATCAGCTCGCCACCATGAGAGGAACAAGACCCCCCGATGCTAACAAGAGCTGGTGTTGGTACGTCATGTTATTATAGTACGTCTGACTTTGAAACTAATTTTATGATTTGACTTGGTACTGCATGAAATGGATGTTGGACTTGAAGAGGAGTTGGATACAGTGAGTCCCCTAAATCTGTTATTGGATGATAAACATGTACAGTAGTATTGAATGATTATTTTTATTGACTGTGTGTCTCAAATGTGGGTTCGTCGTGGTTCAGTTTCACATTTTAATGAAATTTTCATAAAGGTCGGTGGGTGCAAGATGCGTCTGAGTCTTTACAGAACGAGGAAGAAGAAGAAATATTAGTGCATTATTTGATATATAACATTAAATGCTAGGAAGAACAAGACAACCATTAAAGGAAAAGTTCACTTTCTTGCCGAGAGTTAGATTAGAAGATCAATTCTACCTTTGTTTTGTGTGTGTGTTTGAGACAGAGAGAGGGGAAGAGAAGGTATAAGGTGACAAAAATAAAGAGTTTTGGTAACGTTTTTATGTTTTTAAACAACATTTTAGTCACGTCCTTTTTCTTTTTCCTTTTTTCGGTGCCATCTCGTCATCGTCTCGTCATGGAAAAAAAAGGTCGTTGACAGACATATTTTACTTTTAAACTTGTTTAAACAAAACAAAAAATAATATATAAGATATGATGTGTTAACCTTAATATTTAGCGTACAAACATGAAAGTGGTGCCGATCTTCTCATCTAACTCTTGGCAAGAAAGTAAATACGAATATTTCCCAAAGTGTTGAACTATTCCTTTAACACAAGCGAAAACACACATAATGTGATTATCAAAAAAACTCCCAAATAAATGTTTTTATTTCCAAAGTACACACAGAGAAATCACTAATTTTGTCGGCTGATAAATTCCCATATTCATAATATATTTATGATTTGGACATGAGGTTGACATGATGAGTCATACTGTCCTCAAATTGGAAGATCTATATTCAAGCCTTTGTGACAGCAACCATCTGCCCTACTGACATTTCTTTGCACTGAGGCCTTGTTAGCTCCGGGGATCTCTTCTCTGTTACTTTGACCTCTGACCTCGCTGCGGTGGTGCTGGAAAAAGTGTAAAAAAGAAATGTCTCTCTTGAGGATCAGCACAGCACAGTAGCTGCCTTTTTTATTTCCATTTTTCAGATGGTGGATCTCTCAGTTTGGGATGAAACAAATATTTGACGCCAGGCTTTGGCCTCGCCGAGTCCCACTTGGCTCGGCAGCAGAGCGCAGACTGTGATCTCCAACACACACAGACAAGCGGCCTCCTTTGGGAGGAGAAGTCTTAATAAGATGAGAGAGCGGCTGGACAGGCATGAAGCTGTCGGATAAAGAGGGAGACGCGCGCTAGAGCCAAGAGATCAGACAAACAAGCCTGAACACACACAGGAGAGAAACACACACACACACAGGTACGACTGGATACACAAGAAGAAGTGACTGTGCAAACACAAGCACATATAAACATATCATAATGCATGAGCCTGCACATATGAACTGACACACAGGCTGATTATTTGGGAGCAGCTGTGTGTGGGAGGACTCTGGACCAGTGAACATCTCCTTTAGCAGTTTGACAAGCAGACCAGACTCTGTAAAGGAGGGCCCCCGCTGACACACAAAACACACTCCAGCCTTCTTTTTCCCGACGGCCGACTTCTCAGAGGGACATTATCATCTTTGATTCCTTTCAATCCCGAAATGCTGAAAGATAACCTTCACCGATCCGTCCGCAATTTCCCTGCAGAAGCCACTTCTCTTCCGTTTAAAGAGACGGGAGGCAATTTTCACAGCACACTCCGAAGCAGCCAAATACATAACTTTAGTCTCAATTTAACAGCTTTTCCTCAATTCAATGTATCCCACATAAACACGCTCTGTATACTTCACAAGGTTGATGTTAATCAACTAGAAATCATGAGATGAAAATGCATCACTCGTGTTTTGTGTAACAGAGTTTTAACTTTATCAACAACATGAACTCAGCTTCATCTCTATGTACTCTATTTACTCATACACTACTTTATCTATTTTTTGCCATTTTCAAAGGGGTCCCTTGACCTCTGACCTCAATATATGTGAATGAAAATGGGTTCTATGGGTACCCACGAGTCTCCCCTTTACAGACATGCCAACTTTCATGCAGTTTGGGGCAAAACAACAGGAGTATAAATGCAGTATAAATGTGTTATTTTTGCCTATTCTAAAATGGTGTGTTTGAATATTTCTGCATACTGGGGTCCCTAAACAGTCTTGGAATTACATAAATTGGGTATCACTGTAAAGCTGAGACTCTTGTGGATCCAATGAGCCCAACTGTATTCATGTGTGATGATGTTAGTCCCCATAGTAGACATTTCATATGGTAAGACCATTTTTTTTTTTAAATTTGACCTCCCTGTATAAAATGACCTGTGGTGACCTCTAGGATAATCACAGCCTCATGAAACTCTACAGCCAAAAACTAGAGACCTAGAGCATTCAGAAGATGGATGGCTTTCCTAGCTAGATTGACAATAAGGGAGTTTCTGAGCAGTTTACACAACAGAAGTGTTCGCCATCCAATTGCCGAAAAATGCAATTCTTGCAGAAATCTCCAAATGTCAAAAGTTTTTGATACCAAATCACAGCATGGCTTTTTCTATGGTGTTCCTCAAGGTCTTGGTGTCTTAATGTGGTATTTTTGAGAGATTATTGATAATTTTGATCAAATCTTGAGTGGTAAAAAATGTGTTAAATTTAGCTCCAAATGTGTGTAACAAATTCTATCAACCCCAAAATTGCTGCAAAAACTTATGAGACATAACAGAGCATGGGGATGACCATCACATACTTCTATCATAATGTTCTAAACCCTTATACACTTTCTGATTTATGTCTAGAACAACTTGACACATAGTGCTGAGCTGCATCTCAAATTAATCTTCAGGTTCCCAGCTTTCAGATGATGTACACCACTTTTATGTGACATCTACTGTTGACCTGCTATCTCCCCCTAAAGACCCCCTGTACTGTACCCCCCTAAAAAAAGACAAAATCTTTGCTATGACAAAAGAGGGGTGGAGTAGAAAAGGTTAAACTGAGACTCTCACATTGATAACAACTCAAACATTGAAAACAATTACATAATTCAAGACACTTTATATGTAATTATAAAATCCGTTCCAAGAAAAAAAACACAGTTTGTTTACTGACTGGTCCCCCAACGCTCCCCTAATCTCAAAATTAGCATGGACTGGAAACAGGGAGAAACTCCCACTAGATAATGAAATGCCTTTGAAGGAATGTGATACATTATTCAGTGTCACTATAGGAAGTAAACAACAAATAAGTAAGATAAAGTAGCATTTTATCTGCTTTGTTTATTGGTTTTCCATTTCTTTATATAAAGCCGTTCCATGACTGAGTGGCTGTGACTCGCAAATTCATACCAAATATCTGGATCATATCACAGTTCATTTATATGCGGTACTTCCAACCAGGGACTTGCTTCTTTTCTGCGACTATAATTCCATTAGTGTTGCGTCACAGAGCGATAAAAATAGAATAGAGTTCTCAAATGGCAGCCCAGACTTTGGTAAAGCCTTTATGATAATACCATATTTACTATTAACAGCCACCGCCTACTGTTATGTTACCATCCACCCACTCCACACAATCGTGCTGTTGTTGCTGTAGTGAAAAAATGAGGGTGTTGAAGTTAAAGATAGCCACATAAGGTTGAGTGGATGTATATCTGATTTAATACTGTGACCCATCATCAGAAGTTATTATCGTTATATGAGCCCTGTTCTTTATTATTTATAAATAACTTAAGTTAGCTTGTGGATAACAAGCTCAAAACAGGGGATTTAAAGGGGCACTCCATGATTTTATGACGATGACGTCATAGTGATGTCATCGGGGTTTTATCTCGGATTGGGATTGAGGCTTCAAACTTTAAAACAAAAATCCTGTGTTACGAATTTGGGACAAGAGTTTAAAAGATATAGGGTATTTATCAAGCAATCTAATAAAATACTTGATCCCAAGTGCATTATGGGAAATGTAGGTTCAAGGAGTTTGACCTATACTAGAGACTAAAAGTCAGGATATCTCAGCCTCGGCTGCACAGATATTGACCATTCTTTTTAAATATTTCTATTATGTATTGTGCATTGGCTTTAGGGATGCACCGATATCGATACTATATCGGATATCGGGCCGATACTGACTCAAATATCTGGATCGGATATTGGTGACAATGGGGCTGATCTATTCAATTCAATTCTACGTTTATATCCTATATACATTAAATACTGGAATTGTAATTCCTGTTTACATTTTGACCAATTTTGTTGTTGCATTAAAAAGGCTTTCACTTTTTTCAATTGTAATTCCTTAATTTTTAAGATTTTTTATCAAATTGCTGGAGTACAATTTATTTGAATGATAAACTAGAAGTGCACTCGGAGAACGCAGACCTCCGCCAAGGCAGGTTTCAGCTTTCAAAGTCTAGGTTTAATGTGAAGCAGAGCTCTAACCGCAGACAGCGGAGACGAAGTGATGTGTTTATGGGCTGAGCCATTTCCATGGCGCTAACGTGGTGGAGGGTGATTGGCTGATCCCTCGAGACCAGAGCAGAGGACTGTTATCTGATTAGCCGACAGGGAAATCAGGATTCATGGGCCGAAGTCAACTATATCGAGAGAGTGGGGACCTGATGGCTGCCTGCAGAAGAGCTACACACACGCATTCATATACTGTACTCATACAGACACAATATGTTATTCCCTCTGACTCTCTTTGGGGTTAATAATACAGCATATGTACGTTTTTCCATGAAAATCCAATTTAAAATAGACACATTCATACTCGTATCTGCTTAGAGACACAGTTTTACATACATGCACAAAACCCACACGCAACAAGCTCACAAAACACACACAGCTTCATTTCCTCCGCTGAACACCACCCAGCTGTAATTTAATCAGATGACATATTGAAGAAGAAGGATGGCGTTGAAAAACAAGTCAGCGAGCAACCAGCAAGCCACAAGCACAGTGATTAGGTCTCACAGGCAGCGCTGCAGTAATTGCACGTCAGTATTCCACACTATATCAGCCTCATTTCATTCAGTCTATACTGAGGCAGCACCATTACCTTCAAACTTCAAGCATGATGCATATCACGGGTAGATGCACAAATAGTACAAGTCAAAATAGACCAGCTCTTCTGAGAGATGAGCACTGAATGTGATAATAAAACACACAAAACCTAGATGTAGTCAGTCAATAATCTGGCAATACGATACGTATCATGATACAGTGTTAGGATTCAATATATTGCGATATATTGGCATACTGTTAGTATGTTGATATCGATATATTACGATTTTTTAAATCTAACTTTAGGAAAACTGTCATAGTATAAGGAACACACCACCTTATGCATAAAATCTGAATAAAAAAAAGTTTTTTTTATGCAATCAGAACAGTGGGATCTGCATTTGCATTTATCACAGTCTCTGTAACATCCAACATCAGAGCACTTTGAGAGGACACCTACACAGAGACGGCGCATCTCTTTGCAAATGAAATAAAGTATTGACTGAGTTCATCTTTTCATGTAAACTATTAATGAAAAATCAATTTTTTTTTGAGAATCAATACAATATCACAAAACAAAATACTTATTTGCGATTAGGGCTGTCAAAGTTAACATGATAATAACGCTTTAACGCAAATTTGTTTTAACGCCACTAATTTCTTTAATGCACTTTGTGATTTTTAGGTTGTAGCAGGCTCAGTTTTTAAAGTCAGAGTGAATCTACTGGCATCATGTGAAACTATAAAACCTAACAAATCCATTGGTACCAACCATGTCATACTAACATGTCGCCAAGGAGACTAAATAACGCTCCAAACTTGCGCTAAATTTTGGCGAGGAAAAACCATTTTCAAAGGTTGTCCCTTGACCTCTGACCTCAAGATATGTGAATGAAAATGGGTCCTATGGGTACCCACGAGTCTCCCCTTTACAGACATGCCCACTTTATGATAATCACATGCAGTTTGGGACAAGTCATAGTCAAGTTAGCACACTGACACACTGACAGCTGTTGTTGCCTGTTGGGCTGCAGTTTGCCATGTTATGATTTGAGCATATGTTTTATGCTAAATGCAGTACCTGTGAGGGTTTCTGGACAATATCTGTCATTGATTTGTGTTGTTAATTGATTTACAATAATAAATATATACATGCATTAGCATAAAGCAGCATATTTGCCCACTCCCATGTTGATAAGAGTATTAAATACTTGGCAAATCTCCCTTTAAGGTACATTTTGAACAGATAAAAAATATGTGATTAATTTGCGACTGATCACGATTAACTATGGACAATCATGCGACTGAATGTTTTAATCGATTATATAGAATATTTCCTTACACCCCTAGTAGTCAGCGTAACACACACACACACACAAAGCTCACTACAAAGGCATGACTCTCTCTTCTCATGTCAATCTACACACACAAGCTCTGTGATCATCCCTCCTCCATCACAACCTGCAGTTTGTTTTCACATCTTATCGGCATTCAATTCAGCAAATACTCCTATCCTTAATCTAAGACCACACGACCACGGTTTGTTTGTACAGTGAGCATGGGGAAGCCTGGGATGTGTTTTTAATGAGAACGAGGTCCATCTCTCCCTCTTCTTGTTCTTCTCCTCCTCCTCTTTGATATTCACTGAAGGAATCCCCAATTAGCTCTCTTTTCCTCGGCTACCTGCTTTCGGGAGACACCCCCCAACTTCATCCACACAACAACCCCCCACGGCCAATTAGAGCGCCCGTTTAGCACCGTTGGTCCTGTCAGATGTGTTGTTTTATTCATGCTTCAAACACGTGCCACAGTCAGTCGGCTTAATGAAATATACAGCAGGGACCGAGGCGGCTCGCTTTCCAGGATCATTGGCAAACATCTACCCACAAAACTTGCGATGACGGATTCCCATATCGATTTGTAAATCCTTTCTGAATCAGTGAAATGTATATCTACCCATGGGTTGGTGTTGAACAATGTGCAATCAAGGGAACAAAAAGGCCCAATGAGACGGCGGATAAAAGAACAGGAGGAATTATTAAGATAGAACTCCGTCTATAAGAGAATAGCTCTTTCTATCCGTCCAATCACCGTGTCCTCGGGGAGTGAGTGGCTGGAAGGGAAGCGGGCTTCACTTACATAACCGGGAGCGCTGCAATCAAGGACTGAAGCCTGAACAGGCAATCTGCAGCCCTCCTACCTCTACCCCATCTCTCCCTCTAATTATTTCTTCTCCATACTTCCCCCTCTTCTCTCCCTTTCTCACCTCCCCTCCGCTTCCTCATCAGAGTCGGATCATGACACCTCGCACTCTTACTTACAAAGTCAAGATCAGAACAGAAAGGTCAGAACTAATGAAGAATAGAGATTAGGTCCGTCCCTGGAACTGGTTTTTGGAAGCACCGTGCAGCCCATTTGGTGTTTCATTAAATTACAAAGAAGCTGCTGTTTCTAAAATGTTAATATTACAACTAAATAGCCACCATGTAATCAAGCTCAATCTCTCCTTAAAGCTGGAGTAGGAGAAGCTGTCATTCAAAAATACCTTGATAGTTAAAGCTGAAGTAGGCGAGATTCTGACATTGCTTGAATGCAGCATGTAGTTTTACATTTAAAGGTGTTAAATACTGAATTGGGAGCATTTCTATTGTCTCTAATTGGTTCTCAACATGGATATAAATCTTTTCACCTGACTCTCGCTATAGAAATAAAATGTTGAACTATTCCTTTAATTTGGGTTGTTTGGGTTAAGTTGAACAGCACCCTGATCTTACTTCAGACACTTTTAGTTAAATCGTTATGAAAACATCAATATTTTCGTGATGAAGTTTTGCTTCTCAACGGTGACTACACCTTCTACCACATTTGCATTTAGAGAAACAGGTTGAATATACGGTGACTCCGTTGATAAGACAGGGAGAGAGAGCTTTCCATAATTATAGCATGAATTAATTATAATGTTTACATAAAAATAATCTATATGTGCTGCTTTACAGCCCTGTATGGACAGCTGAGAAGGATTATGATTACAGGCACCTTGGGGTAATGAAACTCTCATTTTTACAGACTGGAGTGTCCGTGCCAGTAAAGATTTCTTTTAAATACATTTTTACTGAACTAATGTGAGGTTACATCAACATGAACTTCATTCCTCCTGCTTCTCATAATAGTCTGTGCTTTTCAGAGATACGGAGCATTCCTGGTGTTTTTTTTTAGCACACTTGCACTTAAAGAAGCCTTTATTTCTGCAATCTTTGAATCACTGGCAGCCCATAATATCCATTGGACCTCTCTGACATCAGTTGGAGGCATGGTATGTTGATAGAAAGAAAAATCAAATCAAGCTGAAGAAGATGCTGTCGAGCAGTGTGCGTCCTGTCGTTTTGATAATATCATGAAGAAGCTATATGGTTTTTGGATAACTGAGAATCTCTCTGGACCTGTAGCGTTAGGGAGGAACAGCATTTTAAGTGGAGCTGATCAAATCTCGTCAGTGTCGGCAGATGCAGGGGAGCAGCTGTGTTTATCTCAGGGCACCGAGGGGCCAGCGGTTGCCAGGAGCCGAGCGCCAGGCAGACGGATAGATGGATGGATAAATAGATGAATGAGTGGAGTCTAACACCCACACACACACACACACACACACACACACACACACACACACACACACACACACACATTGACTGACAGAGCTAGGATAGTGCCCAGGGGAATAATCAAGCAGCCCTACCTTCTTGTGTATTTAATACACAAGAAGGTAGGGCTGCTTGATTATTCCCCTGGGCACTATCCTCCGTCATTATGATGTCCACTTTCACTGCTATGCCGACGACACGCAGGTCTATATTTCAACAAAACCCACTGGGACTGCCACCCATGGGAATAAAACAGAGTATCAAAAACAACCTCTCCAAAGCACAAAACACCACTGCCCCAAACCTCATTATCGATGGCTTCTCCATCCCAATCTCAACCCATGTCAAGAGCCTTGGGGTCACCCTTGACAGCACCCTCTCCTTTGCACCTCACATAAAAACCCGGACTGCTTTCTTCCAACTACACAACATATCCAGACTCCGCCCATTCCTGTCTCATTCCAGCACAGAAATCCTAGAACACACATTTCTTACATCCCGGATTGACTACCGCAACGCTGTTCTCTCTGGCCTTCCCACCAAATTGCTCAACAGACGTCAAATCACCCATCACCCCCCATTCTCATCCAACTACACTGGCTCCCTGTTCAAACATTAAACTTGCATTCTTTCTAACAGCCAGCAAGAAGTCTGATTGTATAGAAGTCTATGAGAAGATGAGCCTACTTCTCACTTGATTTATTACCTCAGTAAATATTGTAAACATGAGTTTATGGTCTCAATCTCTAGTTTCAAGTCTTCAATACAGCATGATGTTCATTTAGTAAATTATGGTCCCATTTAGTGTCAAATAGACCATAAAGCAGGGCATGCTTTAGGGCGTGGTTACCTTGTGATTGACAGGTCGCTTTCACAGTGTGTTTTCAGTTCATGAAAGTTAGTTGTAAGATTTCGGTCGCCTAAATATGTTTAATTTGGTTGTACTTAGCTCCACCTTCTTGTGTCACTTCTGGTTGCAAAAAAACAAGATGGCGAAGGACAAAATGCCGAACTCGAAGCCTCAAAACCGAAGTCCACAAATCAGTGGATGACATCACGATGACTACATCAACTTATACACGGTCTATACTCAAAACCAATGAAAGACCAGATGATGAGGGAATCAGGTGCGTCCCTTTCTCTAAATTATCATCACAAACTTCTTTAATACTGAAAAGAGACGGTGTTGTGGAAAACAAAAGAAGTGACTGGAATAGCAAAGAGAGAAAACTTTTGAATGAAGGAGAGTTGCTGTCTGAATTGAAGCTAACAGTGTCTCTGAAAGCTTTCGGAGTCTCAGTGCAAGTGTCAACAAAACCACCATCTCTCCAGTTTGAAACTAATCGCATCAAAGGAATCGATCAATAGAACGCAGGAGGGTTGCCTGTCAGCCTGTCATGTCGTTCCTGTCCGTTTTCTGTAGCCGGGGCGGATAAACAAAGACGGTTATACGAAGGCAAAGAAAGATGCAAAGAAAGAAGACGAGTTCTCCCATTTTGGTTCGAAAAGTGCTGAAAAGTCACCGCCTGGTTATGTAACCCAGAATCAGATCACACCAGCAGAGCTACCTGAGGTTGAGAGGAGGACACGAGAGAGGGAGGCGCATTCATTTTTAAACCCCATCCGATTCTCCAACTGAGATTTTTTATTATTCAGCAGTGAGACATCGTTCCCTGCAGTCCGTCATTAAATGAAAAGTATCAAAGCGAAAAAAAAAAGCTCAAGGAGAACTTGTTTTTCATTTTGGGAACAGACGTTATTTTGGGTAAACTCCAGCTATCCAGTACTCCCTGCATGTTTAAACAAAAATGTTATGCAAGAATCAGCCGCTATTGCCAGTTTGACCCAAAACTGGTGGGTAGTTAGTCCTGAGGGACACGAGTAGAGAGGAAAGAATAGCGAGTGTGTCTTGATGGCCTCGGGGAAACAGGCAGAAATACACACAGAAAACTATCCACACACACTTTTTCCATTTCATATCTTATTATTCTGCGGTAGACTATTTTTCTGGACGCAAACACACTCTGATATGCATTTCATAATAGCTCCATAACACATGAACGATACACCATTGTGAAAACTGCCTTTGAACTAAATATACACGCACAAATTACACATCCACAAATACTGTATTCACTTTTTTTTCACACGTCCTGTCTTATCTGGCATGTGGGGATTTTCTTCTACAGTCTGAGCCAGCTCATGCGCCCAGACTGAAATTCATTATCACATATTTAAGTGGTGAAATAATGCAGCTGGCCTGCCCGTGCCCTCCCCAAAAAATACTGTGTGGAAAAGAGGCTGATTCAATATCCATCTAGCCGTGGAGGGCTTGTGGCAGGCGCGGTGGGGGAATCGTGATAGATCTGCCATCGCACAACTCTCCTCGCTCAATTATTAATAAGCTGCTTAAAACCTACAGGGGAGCCGAGGAGCGGAGAGCGGTGGAGAAAAGGGGCTCTTTTGTTCTCTGTTTGTCACTGTTGCTTTTCCTCGTTGTTTGTTGTGTAACACACAGTGACCAACAAAAACTTGTCACGGTCAGTTTTTAAGACTGCTGGCGACTGTTATTCATTGTCTTTTTTGCTGCACAGTTTCTTAACGATGGGCCAGGTTATGAGTGGGAGGGTTAAAGGACAGATATTTACTTAATCAGACAAACTCATGGGTGGATTTTTTATGTCTCTGCCTGCAGTTTGAATCCACTGAGCTTGATGAGTCTAATCAGTACTAAGAAAGAAAATCTCAAAATCTCAAATCATCCCTTTTAAATGGACAGGAGCAATGTCTCTTCTGGAGGCTCTCTATGCATACAAGGGTGCAGATGGAGGTATTTTGGACCCTGCTGTACTTTCCAATTCTCCCCTCCCCACCCATTACTCTCTATATGAACAAACACATTACAATATGTCTGCCCATCTACAGCTAAAACACACAGCTCACACAGTATTTACTAGCAGGCAGCTGAGTAAACGCACTCGCTGCCAGTACTCGAGCTGCGTTTCAAATCACATACTTTTTCTTTTTAGTTTTAGCACACACTGCAGCTGCCCTTACAAAGTAGGTACTGTTGCATGCAGTGTGCGTACAATCGGGACATACTACTTCATCATAAGATTGTGCCTTGAACTTTGACACTCTTGCTCATATATCTCTCCTATATCTAGGATTGTGGATCAGAATAACCAGAAAAGCATGCTGCAAAATGCGACCGGATGCAACAGTATATCCTTGTATTTTTGGCAAACTCATTTGAAATTGAAATACCACGTATTAGGGGTGTAACGATTCATCTACTATATCGATGTATCGATTTATATTCCTATGATCCAACTACATCTATAGGTTCTCGGCAAGTTGTCCTTCACGGGGAGACGTACATCGATATAAAATCGACTTGAAACGCAAAAATCCATTGTATCGATACTAAGGATTTGCATCTTGTATTTAAGGACGACAAACGTTATATGAAAGTGTTTTTAGCACTTTTATTAGTAAAGAAATGTTAAACGTTACTCCGGTTCACTCTCCGACATGCACCAGCTTGCCAGCTCCGCCCTCTGCAGCGTGAGCATGCATCCATGGCGTGCATGTTTTCACCAGAGAAAACTTAAATAAAAGTGTAAATGTAGTTAAGACACTTTTGGTGCTCCTTCAGAACAAGACACTTGGTTATCAGTATCCTCATTAGATAAGTATATGATTGTTTTTCTTATTTCAACCTTGTAGCACTGGCATCTTTATGGACTGTATACTTGTCCTTGCTTTCCTGCAGAGCACTTTATATCATATAGTTATTTATATTTCTATGTAAATGAAGCTGAATTCAAGTGAATAAAATTGAATATGGTTGAAATGATAGATGGAAGATAATGCTGACTTTCTTACAGCCCGTTCTACTAAGGAGGGTTTGATTGCTCAGTCTCTCCACTAGAGTCAAGAGTCAATCACTAAACAGATGGCACACATTTTGAATGCAGACCGGGTCCAATCTGCACACCAATCTGTGTAGAAGACGAGCAACAGCAAACATTACTCACAAAAGCAGAGTGATTGGAGACATCGGCGTCTCTAAGAGACTCATTGGTAAAAGAGTGTGTTAAGCAGCAGGGGAGAAAAGTGTGATCTGCATTTCGAAAGGAGCAGCGATGACCTTCAGGCCGGCCGGGTGGCGTGACTTGTGATCGCAATCTGATCTGGTTCTCCTACGTACTACTACAGTCAGTCTAACTGGTCAAATGTGATTCCATAGGAGAGGAGAGGAGAGGAGAGGAGAGGAGAGGAGAGGAGAGGAGAGGAGAGGAGAGGAGAGGAGAGGAGGAAGGAAAGGAGCGAGCAAGAAAGGGAAGGAAAGGAGGGGTAGGTTTGGAGAAAAAAGGGAGTAAAGAAAACAAAGGGAAGGAAAAGAGAAAAGAAGGATAAAGGAAGGAAAAGAAAGGACAAGAGAGGAAAGGAAAGGTAAGGAGAAAACAAAGAAAGATGAAGGAGAGGAAAGGAAGAGGAAGTGAGATGAGAGGGGGGAGAAAAGGATAGGAAAGGAAAGAAAAGTAAAGGAAAGGAGATGAGAAGAAAGAAGACGAAGAGGAAGAGGAAGGGAGGAGAGAGGAAAGAAAAAAGGGAAAGGAGAGGGGAGGAAAGAAAAGGAAGAGGAAGGTAGAGGAGAGGGGGAAAAAGGAAAGGAAAACAGCGTAAAGGAAAGGAGATGAGAGCAAAGAAAAGGAAGAGGGAAGCAGAGGGGAGGAATAAAGGAAATGAAAGAAAGGTAAAGGAAATTAAATGAAAGGAAAGGAAAGAAAAGAAAAGGAAGAGGAAGAGGAAGGGAGAGGAGAGGAGAGGAGAGGAGAGGAGAGGAGAGGAGAGGAGAGGAGAGGAGAGGAGAGGAGAGGAGAGGAGAGGAGAGGAGAGGAGAGGAGAGGAGAGGAGAGAAAAAGAAGAGGGAAGGAGAGGGGAGGGATAAAGGAAAGGAAAGAAAGGTAAAGGAAATGACATGAAAGGAAAGGAAAGAAAAGAAAGAGGAAGAGAAAGAGGAAGAGGAAGAGGAATGGAGAGGAGAGGAAAGGAAAAGAAAGGAAAGGGAAAGGGAGAGGAGAGGAGAGGAGAGGAGAGGAGAGGAGAGGAGAGGAGAGGAGAGGAGAGGAGAGGAGAGGAGAGGAGAGGAGAGGAGAGGAGAGGAGAGGAAAGAAAATGAAGAGGGAAGGAAAGGGGAGGGATAAAGGAAAGGAAATGAGAGGAAAGAAAACAAAGAGGAAGAGGAAGGGAGAGGAGAAGAGAGGAAAGGAAAGGAAAAGAAAAGAAAGGAAAGACAGGTAAAGGAAAGGAGAGGAGAGGAAGAAAAGGGGATAAAGGAAACAAGAGGAGAGAAAGGGAGAGGAGAGGAATTAGCTGCTGTCATGAGGTTGGGAGTCGGGAGGAGAGGTGAGTGGAGAGCCACGGGGGGAGAAAGGAGAAAGGATCTGTTGTCATTGGAAACAGCAGTCGGCTGCCTGTCATCCATATTTAACCTGCCGGTGTTTTAACCGCATGGCATCTTAATACGCTTTTTAAATAACTCAAATAACTCAGACAGCATCTCCAGACGTTATTGCTCTGATGCACAAATAGCACAGCACTAGGGAACCTCTAAATTGGCATCCACCATAACCACAGGTAACGGAAAATAATGTCACTCACAAAATAAAAAAGACCCTTCTGCTTAAATACAACTAGAAAAACTTTGATACAAACCTTTTCCTGTTCAGCGACACAGCAGCAGCTATCACAAATTTAGCAGCGATGTCATGTCTGCTTGGAAATGTTCACCGGGAGGCAATGGGAGTTTAGTAGTGAAGAACTTCTTCCACATTTGATCTTGTCAAAAATCTTTTCTCCTCTCTGAGTCACCTCTCGTCTGAGCGGCCTTGAGAAGAACTGAGTGGGTTTAACGAACAATCGGACTACGCACAAAGTACCCAGACAGCTTTGCTCCTCTGAAAGACGATTAAGTAAACAAATCAATGTCTGATTGATCCATTCAAGCAAAGCAAATATTCAGAACGATCTGTGCAAAAAGACAAAGTGACAAGTAGATACAGATTAGAGGAGAAAAATGATTGTATTAAGAATCAAGGGGGGAAAAAAATCGTTTTCAAGGGAAAGATACAAGCTGTAACAGCGAGATAGAGGGTGAATGAAACGCTCCTTTCAAACGTCTTATCGTACGTCTGAAGTGCTGGCTCAGTGATTTCAGAAGGCCCGAGGCCTTTTAAATGTGAAACAAGGAAACAAATGCGTGTTGAAAAGACGGAGAGATCTTAAAGAGATCCGTCTCCGGAAGGCAACTCTTGTGCTGCTGTGATGAAAACACAGCTGGTAGCGCTGACTCGTCTTACATTTCAGGTAAAAGGTAAAAAGATGTGTGACATGACAGATACAAAGAGAGAGAGAGTAAATCTCATAAATCTCACAGGTCTCTTTTGATTTCTTTAGTTAGAATCGTTGTGAAAAATGTTCCTTTGGCAAATTCTTTAAAGAGTAAAGTCCACACTGGATCTTTTATGGACTCCCACCTGACCACAGGAGTCTGTCTGTCTGTTGTAGTTGTTATCACACCCAGCTCTGATGTTTCCCGGCAACATGGAAGTGCTCCGGGTGCTGTATTTTGTCTTTTAACTTCTCGTCTGTTCTGTTGTGAAGGTTGGCATCTGCCGCTTGTAACAACCTCGCATTTTAGCAGATATTTAACAATGCAACATGTAAAGGAATAATGTACAGCAAGCCAGTCATTGTTGTGAAAGAAACAACGACAAGGCGATGCAAAGCAGGAGGCGTCTCTCATCGCCCTGAAGGGGTTTATTTTACAACAACGACCCGCTAGCTGTACATTATCCCGCTTATTACACGGCTACTTACTCAAGAAATCAATCATTTGACACAAAAGCGGTCCTCCAGAGTCTGACATCAAAACTGCGCCCATAGCAACGGTCTGCCATACATAGCAGCGGTCTGCTATACATAGCAACGGCCTGCTATAAAGAAATATCAGACCGTAGAACGCCGTGATTGACCAATCAGAATTGAGTATTCAACAAAGCCGTGTAATAAATGGTGTTAAAGACAGACGTAGCTGAGGGAAGTGAGAGACCTCCTTCCATGGCAGTCTTACAAACATCGATCACTATTGGCGGATATATATATATACATATACATATAGATATAGTAGGGCTGTTAAATTGAATGCTATAATAACGTGTTAACGTAAATTTGTTGAACGCCACTAATTTCTTTAACGCATTAACGCAATCGATATTTCGGAGGTTGTAGCGGGCTCAGTTTTTAAAGCTAGAGTGAAGATACTGGCATCAAATGAAACTAGAAAACCAAAGGATTTTTTTTTTTTTTAATTATTTATAATAATAATTATTATATCTTAATATTAATTTATCTAAGCCGTTATTTCTGATGATCATCGATGTTCAAGTATTGCTCTAAGCAGGTTAAAATGAACCAGTCTAAATCAGTAAATGCTCCGATGTGAAGAGGAAACCTCGCCAAACATTTATGCTTTGAATGTGCCTTCATGGTTGGTTTCAGCTTATGCAGCTGCATTCACAAACTTGTGAGACACACACACAAACACACACACACACACACACACACACACACACAACCTCATCCATCTTTCCATTCCCATTGGCCAATAATAAAATCTCTGGAGCCATTTTGAAGTCTGCTGGTAATCAATCTACCGAGTTATTGAGATTCATGACGTCCCAGCTGCACACCTGCCCTAATGCAAATGACGAGGGTCTTCCTTAGGGGCACACACACACACACACACACACACACACACACACACACACACACACACATAGAGAAATAACAGAGCGAGTGAGTCAGAGAGGCTCGGGGATAAACAGGAAGCATAGGCACCGTTACCTATATCATCTGAATTTCTCATTTCGCCTTTCCCATTAAAACCTATTAGAATAATAGTTCCACAAAAGATAATTTAATGACCTCATAAACCCACATTTACAGATAGAACATTTGAGTCAGAACCATTACTGTGCTTGTTAATTTCACTCAGGGGCTCATTGGGGCCTCCGTACCCAAAAGAAACCAATTCAACAAGCGGTATTGGAATTAAATAAAGCTTCTCTGGATGAGTCACAGGTTCATCGCTGTCATTGCATGCGGATACCGCGACCCTGGAATAGCATCTTCAGAGGAACATTGCTGTGTGTTCAAGTAGCCTTCGTTTCAATCCCATTGTGCCCTGTGATTCAAACAAGTGAAAGTGGAGCCATTAGAAAACTCCTTTTGTTGTTCCTCCATTGTGAGTTGACAAGAGGTGACGATAATTAAAGGTTGAATTTCAGCACAGTTAAAATCCTCCTTTACTTCTTTGTTTTATACAAACAGGGTGTTGCGGTATTCCGGTTTTGCGGTAATCACTTTATTAAAAACATGAAAATAGTAATATTGTGTAAATAATCCAGCCGCGATATCTTGTGTTTAACAACAACTTTAGCTATTTCTCTTTTATATTCTCCCGCACGCAGTAAATAAAAGCTTGTCGCATACATGACGTCATACACGCGCGCCACAAACAGACTATAAAGTAAATACACCACAAGTAAACGCATGTCTTGTGTTTGTGATTCTGTCAAAATGACGACGAATGAAAAGGAGATACTTTATCGCCCTGCTAAAAACGTAAACTCTGCAGTGTGGGAATTTGTCGGGTTTCGCAAGAAAAACGAAATCCTTCTTGATACTGCTCCATTTTTTTGATTTTGGGGTTTTTGGCCATAACTCAAGATATGCTAATTATGACAATTTCACACACGTCTGTCAGGATAAAGTGATCTTGTGATCACATTTAGGACAGACATGGATGTAAACTGCAACTTGTTGGCAGAGCCATACAACCACAAGGCCGTAATTCTAGTTTTGTTTTTGTTAACTTACTTTTTTTTAATTAAAAATGCAATTACCAGAGGCCTCCACTCTTTACGTATAATCAGCAACTTATTTCTGCTATTGACTTTCAAATTTGTGTGCTGATTTGTATTTCTCCGAGAACTTTTTTTTACCTTCTTCTGCTGAAAACAAAAAAGAAAACAATCCCCTCGTGCTCCTCAACGTGTATCGAGTGCATTGATTTTCCAACAAAAAAGCAATGAACACTGTGATCTGGAAATGCCTGTTGATATGTAAAACATCAATAAAATTCTGCAGCTGATGAATAGTCACTCAATCATTTGTAACAGCAATAAAAATATTGAATCGTGAGTTGAATACATTCATACTTTTGTTTTTTGGACTTACAAGTAGGCCTCGCTAGAAACCAATTACTGAAGTAAAGAGAAAGATAATTCCCTAATCTCCCCTCTCTGCTTTCATCAGGAGCAGCTTGCCTTGCTTTGCCTCTGCTAATGCATCCTCCATAATAATTTCCCAGTTGGGACTTTGGTCTCATTTCCCCTCACTCCACCCTGCAACCCCCGCTCATCGGGCTCATTGTTCAAACTGATGACAGATGTGTCGTTTCCAATAGTCTGATCTCAAAATATTTGTTCGTATTACCCTGAGCATACTTGTCGAAAGGCACATTTGGGTTCGTTAAACGCACGAGCACGGGAGGTGGAACGAGAAGCGGGGAATGAAAAAGCACCGGAGCAGAAAGCATATTTAGAAGACAAAGCCTCTAGCATGTTTAGATTCAATTAAGTCTGATATGAGAGCGGAGCAGTGAACCCAGACTACATCGGTAAATAGTGACGCTTGGACTGCTGCTTTGAAACTAGTTGAATTCACCAAATAAAGCCTCTTTTATTCCATTCTATTACAACCAATAATGGGATCTCTAAACTTGATTTTAAAGACAACAAGTCATGCTTAAATTCAAGATAGTGAAGATGCTGTTTGTTGACTCCGAACACGCTCTCCTCAGTGTGAAGCCCTGGTCTCATTATGGCTTCCTGGAGGATTTAAACAGACCCAGAGCAGCAGTGGAGTTTCATAAAATGTTCAAATAGCCTGAATTATTAAAGACCAGTGGGAGAATTAGGACTGCGATGGGAGGTAGACGCTAAAACTCCCTCAGACATCCATCAGGTGTTTGTGCAATGTGTTTACGCCTGTGTGTTCCCTAAGAATAAGTGGCGATTATAAAGGCATAAAATTAATGATTTAGACTGGCAGGAACATGGGCAGCACACTTTTGTTGACAGCTAACACAGTGTGCCATTCAATTACCTGCAGCCAGATGGTTAAAAGCGAGCGTGAGTCAAACAGAACGGCGGGTTAAAGAGGAGATTGCTTTGGACCACGAACAATTGTATATATAACACTAATTAAATTGCCCGCACCTCGACCGATGTTGTGATTTCTTTATAAATCAGTCTGAATGTTCTCTGGATTTACAGCTTTCACATGAAGCCGTGTTCATATTTAAACAATATAGCCACTCATGTTGATTACTGGCTGCGCCTGTTTGCCTACCAAGACATCTTATGTAATGCAGTGATTGCAGTGTGCTAAATTGATGTCAAAAGTACTTGACATTGAGCGATTTCTTCTTCAAAATCAAATTGGATTCATTCAAACTGGATGAGCAGACTGAAAGTAAACTTTCTTTAAAGGGATACTGCACAACCAAATCTATCTTCAAAGCTGTACTGAATCATTTTTTTCATATTAACAATGGACCAAATGACTACATGTAATATGATTATCACCCAACTCTGACATTCCCTTTAGCTCTATGAAGAGTTTTAGCATCTTTCAGCTGGTTGTTTTGGTTCTACGACCCCACATCTTTACTGTTTCGGTTCAGTCTCGCAGCTCTCATCATCTGCCTGCTCTGCGCTCTACCTGCTCAACACCAAACGGCAGACAAAGAAAGCAACTGGTTAACCATAGTGGAGCATTTAATAGCGAAAGAGACAAGATATTTCTCTCATGTGTTGGTGGAGACCAAAACAGAGCTAAAAGGAGCTGACTCACATTTGCTAGGTGGACAGAAACTCCAAATTAATGCTAATGTAATGCTAAAATGGCCCAAAAAAAATAAAATATTGCTGTTTTAAATTGTAAACCCTCCCCCACTTAAGTTACGCCACTTCCGTTGTTATTTTAACCCAAACCTTGACTTATTTGTCACGTAACTTCCGTACTTAAGTATTGCCACTTCCGTTGTTATTTTAAACCAAACGTTGACTTATTTGTCACGTAACTTCCGTACTTAAGTTACGCCACTTCCGTTGTTATTTTAACCCTAATCACAATCGTTTCCTACACTTAACTAAGTAGTTTTGTTGCCTAAATTCCTGTGAAGACGGAAGTTTATTTTGAAAAGACTGTATGCATGTAACGAGTGTTGCTGGACATTCGTAGGAAAACGCACGAAAAATGAGGAACAACTTTTCGTAAGATATCATACGAACCGTTGTGTGAGGATACGTTGCTCCCTGTCATAGCTTACTGGGACACTTAATGGAACTGAGCCATTGTTAATGTTATTAGTTAAACCTTTTTGCTTCACTGGCTGTAACAAGTTAACATGTCTTGCTGTAAAACCATTTGCAGCCTAATGAGGAAGCCAGGAACCGACTTTTTACAGTAACCTTTAAGGTCTAAAGAGAGCAAGTGCTTCATTCTCAGGAGACAGATAGTGGATGCTCTATCACTTTAAAAACAGCCATGTGTTTAACATTCTCCTTCTTGTCTACTGAATGTTGTAATCACCAATAATCTCCAAAATTAAACAAAGTCTAGCTTTAACTGGCTTTTCCTTTAACCTTGTTTGCAGTAGAAGCATTTTCCATGTCATGTAGCTGTAGCGGTCTACATTGCCCTCATCACTCAAGTCCGTTCATGACCTTTGTTACATCTGCTCTGTGTTGCTTGGAACAAGAATTGTTATGAACAAGCCCTCTGAAGAAATCAATGCGTTCAATAGCGGTGCGCTATGAAGTTTCTCATGAAGAATGGCTGACAGAACTGGCCTGCAATATTGCCACAATATTGCTCCTCCATCATAATTGCCGCCCCAACACCTCCATTTTCCACTTCACTTTCTCTTATATCTTCGACCTCTCCTCCCCCTCCCCTCTTCTCCTCCTCCTCCTCCTCTCTCCCCTTTTGCACCTCTCAGGGCTGAAAAGACGGTAATCAGAGCTCATTGACTTTGGGGCTGACAACACATCATCATCATCATCACATCTTTGAGCAAGTTTCAAAAGATGAAGTAGGCGCTGAGGGTTTCTACATCCTTCTTTCCACATTAGCCTGACGTTTAAGTACCAAAAATACAACGAAGTCAATCAGAAACACAAAATATCTTCTATTGGAAATAACAGCTTCGAGACAAGTAAGTAAAATGAAACCCACATATTTAAATCAGCAAGAAACACTGAAGATTAACTTACTGTTTGTGACTCAATTCAACTCTGAAAAGACTTTCTTGTACCTTAACAAAGGCTGCATAATCTCACAATGTGCAGTTACGTATATAGTATACTATATATAGTATAGTATATAGTATATGCTAACTTTGACTTTGACAGGAGGTGATGACAGCGACGTGATGAGAACTGTGTGTGCAGCTGTTCCTTCTATAATTATCCTTCTGTCATTATCAGCTTTCTGACCACTGAGTCATTTGCACCTTTTGTGTGCGTGTGTGTGTGTGTGTGTGTGTGTGTGTGTGTGTGTGTGTGTGTGTGAAAGAGAGGGAGCGAAGGAGGTTTATGCGATTTATGCACACTATAATCACTGTTACGTCTGAGGTGAGAGGAAAAGGGAAGTGAGAAGTGTTGTTTCCATGGTAACCGACATGTCAGCAAAGCGGCACGGTGCGTCTTTGTTTTTTTCCAGGTGAGAAAACATACGTGTACACACACACACACACACACACGCACACACGCACACACACACACACACACACACACACTTAATGAGTACTCTAAAGGGCAACGAAGACAAATTGGTGGAACGCCTGCCATTCTTTAAACTCACATCATGGCCTTCGCATTTCCTCGCAACCTTTAATGTTTATTACAATAACGTTTACACATACTGCAAACTTACAAAGCAGGTAGAAAAATCCGTCACTCACAGTGAACTCTCTGTATTTTATCAGTTCATCATGTCGGAGAGAGAATCACTTGTACATTTTGTTCTTTATGGAACCACATTTTTCTATCCAGGGCCCCGTTTCTCAAAAGCATCTTAATGATTATAAAAATTCATCTTACAAACCCTCTTAAGCTGAAGAGGTGTTCCCTAAAAGCATCTTAATTTAAGACACTCTTAATGTAGATTAACGAGGGCCTCCTACTCACTCATGGGAGGCTCTTAAGAAGCTCTCGTACTTGCAGGAGGAACTGCAAACTCTTAATGCTTAATGGACGTTTTTATTGCTTTTGTTCATTTTAAAAACTACACTTCATCGTGACCACTGATGTTCTCTGTTACTGTAGTTGACATTTAATGTAAAATTATTGAAAATTTTGAATCAGAAAATAAAATTAAACTATGGTAAACTTCACTAGAGACCACTTTGTGATGCGATCACACACCAGCCTCGACGCTAAATAAGTATACTGTATAAGAAGTGGACGTAGTCACCGTGACGTCACCTATTGGTTTGTGGACTACGGTTTTGAAGCCTCGAGTTCATCCAAGATCATGGCAACCAAAATTGTATATAATTTGAAATCACACTGTGAAAGAGTTAAAGTTCTACGAGGAAAACATGGACAACGCCGTGGTAGCGACCTCTCAATCACAAGGTAGCCACGCCCTAAAGCATCCCCTGCTTTATGGTCTGTTTGACTCTAAATGGGACCATAATTTACTAAATGAACATCATGCTGTATTGAAGAAGACTTGAAACTAGAGATTGAGACCATAAACTCATGTTTATAATGTTTACTGAGGTAATAAATCAAGAGAGAAGTAGACTCATTTTCTCATAGACTTCTATACAATCAGACTTCTTTTTGTAACCAGAGGAGTCGCCCCCTGCTGGCTGTTAGAAAGAATGCAAGTTGAAGGCACTTCAGCATTGGCTTCACTTTTCAGACCCGGAGGTTGCCCACTGCCCTTTCCCCATTTCCTACCCCACTACTTCCGGCGCCCTTGCTCAGAACCGCACCAATCTTCAAAGTCGGCCTTCATTTCGATCTTAACTACACACCTGTAAATTTTCATGACTGCATTTTGCACAATTGTGAAGCTATCGCGGTCACAAAATCTGTCCACAGACATAAAAACACCTGGCAAAGTACTCTAAATTGCCTCTGTGGTAGTTCCAACTCGAGTTGTTTTGACCTCAACCCTGCTATCTACAAGAACTTCCTGCTCCTGGTCACCTGACCATGACTGAGCCACTCAGGAGACTCAGTAACCAAATAAATAGTTTTTAACCTTCCTTTTAATTCTCTCTCCATCTGTCCGTCTACCGATCCCTCTGCCCTCTCCCTCTGTCTGGTTGCTAGGCGACAGCTGGTCTCCAGGTCATACAGTACGTCAGCCCTAAAGAGAGCATGTAAATTGCAAACATGCTAGTGGTACAGGCATGAAATGATGTGGCACAGATGGTGGCCGCACATTAGAAAGGTTCTTCACTTTGGAATTCAGTCGTGAGGAACCTTGAGACTGTATGTACTGTGATTTAATCCAACAACTACACTTTGGAGGAGATTTGGAGGAGAGAATGAGTATGAGACATGAGCAACACTGGTCTCCTGTTCTGCTGAAAGGTGGTAAAGTAAATTATAAAGGTCAAATCATGTAGTGTCATGTAGTGTCTGCCCTTTCTGCCTGATTCCCCACGAATCCCCTATCTGTTAAAACTTTCTTATGTTAGTCTGAGACTTTTTGCTGAGCGAGTTGACAAAATAAAACAGTTTGAAAATGTCTTACATAACCAAACAACTATAAGCATAGCATAGCTCAGCTGTCAACATGTTGAGAGACGCGTGGAGTCAATCCCTCAATCATAGCCGACCTTTTCATATGGATGGATTCTGCAATACTGCCATAAAGAAGATCCGCCGTTACGCCGGCTTTACTTTTTCACATTGAACGAAACACCATTGGCGGAATAATGATTTTAGATAGCACGCCGGCATCACAGGAGCAAAAGGGGCGTCACGTTAAACACAACAGCGTCGGGGTCTAGCGTGTGTGTGCGTGTAGCTCCGTGCCGGCTGTCCGCTTCACACAGACATCGACTCGGCTCTGTGACTACCTCCGCTGCTGGCTCAGCGGTGGAACAACGTCCCCATTCCGTCTCCGTACCTTTCATACAGAACAGCGAGGCGGAACAACGTCACAACATTCCCGCCTTGAACAGGCTGTGTGAAAGGGGCTGTAGCACCTTTCAAGAAGTTTAGTTTTAAGATTTACAGTTTAATTTACATAGTTGGATGACTCTGATTGAATTTCTGCCTTCAAAATAAAATAATAATAAGTTGAAGAGAGATGAAAATCTTCGACTTGCTGCCTTCAGTATTTGCCTCAGTGTGATTTTTGTCTACAAGCTGCCGCCTAATAAAAATAAATCTTTGTTGTGTGCTTCTTGACACCAACAAGCGAATCCTCAAATACACTTTCAATTACATGCATTGGTGGGTTTTTCATATCACAAGGCATTAACATTGATTCTGAGCTTCTTCCAATATCCACATATGCTGTTATTAAAAAAGTAAATCAAGATCTGGGCATTCTTTATAGGTCTTTATTTTTTAATGTCAGGAAAAAGCTTGTCAACCAATCGTTGCTACCCATTCTGGATTATGCTGACATAGTGTGTCATAATACTACTAAGTCAAATATTTACCTTTAAATGTTATTTACAATGGTTTATTTAAAATTTATTTTGAAATGTCAGTTTCTGACAGTAGAGAGTATCTTAATCTGATGTCTTGAAATGCCAGAAGGAACAAAGCATCTTTTGGAGCATTTTTCTTACTTTAAATCAAGTTGCTCTTGCTTGTAATGTTCACTTTTATAATAATAATGAATGAATGTCATGGCAATTACTTTATTATTTTTCTTTACTATTTGTCATGCTTTGTGTGTTTGTTTTGTTTGTTTGTACTATCCAATAAGATGGTAAAGTGGAATGACTTGTCAGGCCACATAGACTGTATACAAGTGGACGTAGTCACCGTGACATCATCCATTGGTTTGTGGACTGCCAATTTGAAGCCTTGAGGTCGGCATTTTGGTTATTTGCAACCAGAAGTTACACGAGAGGGTGAAGCTAAGTACAACCGAACGCTGACTAAGACATTTTTTAGGTGACAAAAACGGTTAGAATTAACTTTCATGAACTGAAAACACACTGTGACCCAGACTGGACAACGCCGTGGTAGCGACCTGTCAATCACACGGTAGCCACGCCCCTAAAGCATCCCCTGCTTTATGGTCTATTTGACTCTAAATGGGACCATCATTTACCAAATGAACACCATGCTGTATTGAAGAAGACTTGAAACTAGCGATTGAGACCATAAACTCATGTTTACAATGTTTACTGAGGTAATAAATCAAGTGAGAAGTAGACTCATTTTCTCATAGACTTCTATACAATCAGACTTCTTTTTGCAACCAGAGGAGTCGCCCCCTGCTGGCTGTTAGACAGAATAAAGGTTTAAGGCACTTCCGCATTGACTTCGCTTTTCAGACCCCGGAGGAGGTGAGGACCCTCTTGAAAACAAGACTATGCATCTCAGGAGATAATATAACTATATAGAGTATAGAGCCAAACTTGTTGAGTTAAGACACGCTCATGGATCTGGCCTTGATCCATCGAGCAGTGAATTCACAGCCGATCACAACCACAAATCCATCTGATGTTATTCTAAGTAATCCAGCAGCGTAAAGCCCGCGGCAATTAGGCTGCAGAGTGGACAAGATATTTCATGGACATTTGAGAAAAAAAACAGCCAGCCAGTTTTAGTATATAAGTTTGAGTGCAAAGTGCAGTGTGTTTGGAAAGTGGCTAATTAGTGAAAGTCATCACAGAACTCATTTGGCATTTAATGCGTGTGATATTAGTTAATGTGCCAATTCAATCTTCCAGCTGCTCCATCATCATTCTAACCAAAACCCAATGAAAGGTGCAGTATAACGGCAACGTCTCTGCAGGAAAAACCAGAAACATTGTTACATTTTCTGCCGTGCTAATTGGAATCACAGAGAGGCCTGAAACTTGAAACAAACTCAAGCGAGACGACAACATAAGGTCTGTACATTTGGTTTCTATATTTCACGTTGAATCAACATGTTAAACACTGGCTGCGAGATAACAAGCTGGCAGTGAGAGGAGCCGCCCTGCTGTGCCTCTGGTCGCACACAGTAACTGATGCTGACCGCAAGCGATGAGTTACAGTGAGGAGGAGAGACACTGAAATGAAAAGAGGACACACACTGAGTCCCACAAGAGGGACACTCAGCAGCCAGTGTGTTTTTAATACATCAGTGTGTGATGATAGAGGCTCCTCTGTCTCCACGGCAGGCCACATGGACCCAGGGGACCGGTGGATGCCACTCCTTCCAGAGACATGCTGTTCTCTGTTGTCAAGGTTGATTAGTTGCAGGATGAATCCAATTTCCTCTCCTCTCCTCATCCTCCCCTTCTTTTGCCGTTCTTTCAGCCTTTCGCCCGCTTGTCCTCTCCTGCCTATTAATCGACTCTCCTATCTCCACTTTCTCTCGCCCTCCATTACTCTCCCGGCTCGGCTCAGCGCAGACAGGCCGAGACAAACAATAAGCTCAGTAGAGAAAGTTGTACAAACATAGAAAACACCTTTGATGGTCACGCACTGTAGGCTTGGAAGTCATCGCCATCACCGTTGAGAAATTGAAGTATTGCATCCAGATCAGGAAACCATATTCTGTATCTGTGGCTTGTAGCTCTTCTAGTATAATTGGAAACGCAGTTGTTTAAGGGTTTGTGTGCTATGACGGTAGAAGTCATTTACAACTTCATCTCAGGCTTGACTCTGCTTAAAAAAAGAAATCCTGCATGTAGTGGTAAAAAAAACAAATTCAACCTAAATAGTTTTGCAGGATGAAAACCGCTCCACCTGTCTTAAACTGTGCTTAAGGTGCTGGAAAAATCAATGAGTCCAAAAGATGATAGAAAAGATATCCACACACTTTAGATCTATGCAGTATTCCACTTTATTCTAAGCTTTCGGTCGGTCAGACCTTCATCAGAGCATACCAGATGCACTCTGAGTGGGCGGAAGACTATAAATGCAAAGGCCATTTCCCATCTAGCTTGCTACGCTAACGCTTAATCAGTTGATTGAAAACTCCAGTTGACACCTTTTAAAAGAAGAATCTTGTGAAGTGTCTTAAAAATATGCTATTGATGGCTAAATGTTGTGCTAAAAGAAGAAAGATACAACATTGTAGAGCTAGTTAGTCAAACGTATGATAAGGAAAAATGTAATATCAGACTGTATCAGGCCAAAGCGTGTAATAGACCTGTCTACCAGAGGATAGCATGTCAGTGTTACGTTATAATAATATTACATGCGTGTATGAAGGTGCAGTAATCTACCAACAGAGGGCAGCAAAACCACTCACGCAGGTTTAGGAAAAACGTCATGGTTGGGCTTAAAATAACTACGTAAACTATGTAAAATACGTACGGAAACAACGTAACAGAAGTACGGAAAACGTGACAAATGTCACTAACGTAACTAACGTAACTCTGTATGTTGGACCCATCCACCTCCCCTTCCGTCTACCATAAGCGGTCTTTCTCACGTTTTATACTACGCCACTAGCTCTGAGTGTAGCATATTCACGCGAATGCATTTACACTGCAGTCAGTACAGACTACATGGCGTGAAAATGACACACCTGAAGCAAGAACGGCGTTCTTCATACACGCTTTTGCCTTGCGCATTATTGTGTCATTCATATGACATAACTCTGTTTGGATTCTTAGCTTAAATGTTTTGAATAAGAAGACAGAGTTTATGATTTTTTGTGAATGCAACGCTCTCAAATTTGGCTGGGGTTGGTTTCCCAAATTAAAATCCAAACTCTGATATAGCTGGTAACATCCAGGATCTGTTTATTATTTTACATGTTGTTCGCTTTCCTGTTATTTGAAGGGGCAACAGGTGAAAATCAGCCTTTTAAGTTAACAAATAAAAATAAAACGACTAGAATTTTGATAGGAGACTTCCAGCGATCGTGAAAGTAACTGTTTTTTGAGGGTTGGATTCAGATTCACATCAGTGCAGCAATTATAATTCACTTTCAATTACTTTCACGAACACCGTATGCTCTTCGCTTGCGAATGTGCATAATGTGTCTCTTTGGTGGATTTAATTATGCGTTCTCTCGCACACACGAGACACAAACAGATGGCAGATAAAGAGTGTTATGAAATGTGAATAAAAACGAGTGTGTTTGTGAGTCTTGTGCTGGTTTAAGCGAGGATGGAAAAGAGACGGGAGGTGAGATAAAGATTTGCAGGATCAGACCGATGCGTACCACACACACACACGCAGCCTTTGAAATACAGTAAAATGTCATGATTGTCACGAGCCGTGTTCTGAAACACAGCTAATAGTCAGCCGTCATTCTGACAACCTCGTTCAATACTGTCGGCTCACGCTGGCAAAGCCCCGCACCAAACAGCAGCATCCGAGTGCTAAAGCAAAGGTCAGCTCACACAATAATTGACCGTGAAGAAGAAAGTTTTTTCTATCTACTCCGTCACAGTCGTTAACCTCCTCCGCTTTCTGTTTGTGTTTGCCTTTTTCCAGCAGAGATCTCTATTCACAGCGCTGATTCACCTTGTTGAAAGCTGAGCTATCACCAAAGGATTCAACCTCCATCCAGTTCATGACAGCTTCAACAGTATACTGCTCTTTACACTTGTTGCTGTGTGAGGAAACATTCGCTGTTGTACACGACTACAAAAGTCATCTTGAGCGCTGAAAGCGGGACGGGACAAAAGAAGACGTCAACAGAAAAAGATGCTACTTTACTGCTCGCAGCGGGCCGCCATCATCGCCCTGGGAGTCAAGGGGAACGCAACAGAGCAACTGAATGAGTTATTGTTGCTTCAGTAGGAAGGACTTCATCACTCAGCAGGAGGGGGAGCATGAACTCTCTAATCAGCCTCACTCATCAGAGTGACTGAAAAGGATGGCTGCTGCCTTCGAGGCTCGGGGTCGTGACTGTCAGCTGTGAGGTGTTAATAACATGAGCCCAAGAATTAGCCAGTCCCTTTCAAACATGTTTAAAATCATCCCTTGACAGCGCTGTATGCCTTTGCTGTGGAGGAGGTCCCTAAGGCCTTGTCTACACGTATAGAGATGATATTAAAAACGGATATTTTCCCCTCCGTTACAAAATATCTCCGTTCACACTCAAACGCAAAAAGGACTCCAAACATTCAGCGTAATATTTACACGACAAGTGAGATTACAAGTTAAGGGTCAATGAATTTTGTTACCACCCTTCTCACTCCCTTTCCTTCGGCTTCATCACAGTCAGTTGGATAACGGTTATTGTTGGTGGGGGGCCTGAGATTCCTGGTCGAACTGCATGACTGTCATCACTCTGCTGTCCTCCACTGTCTCTTTATTCAATCACCATTCAGCCTCGACATACAGTATTTAATGTGTTCCCTGCTTTGGCCTCCTGTGACTGTAACATTTTTCAAATGTAAAGTAGTAATTAGTCTGAGCAGTGCTAACAAAGCTGGTAGTCCGCCATCTTTGTTATTGTTTCTACACAAAGAAACAATGGGCATGGAAATGAGGAGAGCACATCATCGTCCACACAGACCCCAAGTAACCAGAGTTTTTACAAATCTGCACCTTAGAAGGCATATTAAAAATATCCGTTTTTGTGACCCAAAACTTCGTAGAGGCCAAAACGTAGATGAAAATATGTTTTAAAAAAAAATCCTTCGACGTCTAGACAGGGCCTAAGAAAGCCTGTGTAAAGATGATGAGTGATCTCTGACCTGTAGCAGTCACCTCTACACCAATGAAATGCCTTGAAAAGATTGTTACCTTCATAGATTATTATATATGTTATAGGTTATATAACTTTTTGTGCATGTAAAAGTTCTGCAAAGTTACAAAGTCCACGCCAAAAGGAGTTACTCTCCCCCAAATAAACACTGCTACTGAACTGCCTGAAACGCCTTGCTTGAAGTCCTGCCTTTTCTTCCGTAACGTGGTGATGTCACCAAGTAACACATTTGTAAGATAACCGCCTAGCGGCTAGTTTGGCACGCCCTCAAACAAAGCCAGTTAGAGTGGAGTCTTTTCAGACAGAGGGTGAAAAGAGGTTCTGCAGCACGGCCGGTATGAGAAAACCAAATAGTTTTTTTAGCATTAAAGCATATAAACATGTTCTAGTAAAACCCAAAATACAAGCATGCACATGAAAATAAGCAAAATCTTTTAAAGCATGAAACAAAAAGCAAAAACAAAATGCTGCTCTCTTGCCCCTATCCTCCCTCCTTTCACTCCCCGTTACCTCCTCCGCTGTCCTCCTCCTCATCGATGCTGTTCTTGATGCTGTCGTACTCCTCGTCGATGTTCTGGTTGCCTCGGATCTGGCTGAGCACGCGGCGGGCCTTCTGGGTCAGGCCACGTTGGATCAACCAGCGAGGGCTCTCTGGCAGGAACAGGAATCCCACGAACTGGAGCACGGCGGGGACTACCGACAGGCCCAACATGTACCTGGACAGGGAGGGAGGGAGGGAGGGAGGGGATAATACATGGCGTGAGGAATCTAATTACGATCACAGACACTACATAACCAGATGCTTTTGGTTTCTGGCTGACTTTGGAAAGCTTTGCATGCAAATTTCAATTCCTTCGACATTAGTTACAGAAATAGGTTTCTATAGGTTACCCATACATTCAGCATATGTTGGTTCAAGCATCAGGTGGTTCATTAAAATGAAACGCTGGGGAAAATGTCACGGCTTTTATTAAGATTACGCTGCTTAAAATAACATTTACATTTAACTTTGACCCTGAATGTAACAGATGGAGTGTTGGGGTGTAAAAAAATGATCTTATTTTGCCTGTGATCAGTTAAAAGATCAGATCATGAGTGCATAAACATACACTGACTGCATGTTTTAACTCTGACAGCAAACCATGACAGAATAACTACCCACTGATGTACTGGACTTTTTTATGTTGAGAGGAAAATTGCCTCTCTGAATCCGCTCATGCACACAATAAGGGTTCAACACATTCTGTAAAAGGGGTCGTTCTACAAATCCAAAATATTATGTGGTGTGAAGGCAAAGAATAAAAGGGTACAGTGCAAGCGAGGGGAATGAGGGAGGAAAAGACTGTGATAATGATAAAATGTTAGAGAGCTTTAACTCTGAAGTGGAGAAAGCAGCAGGTCGTTGTTTTATACAACTCCAAAGAGAAAGTGGAAAAATAAATCCATATATTTCTAGTGAAGTACACACCCAGAGATATAAGGCTTTTCGTCTACTGCGCAAGCAAAGACGTCAATCCGACAACAGTCATACTCCAAACTCAATAAGCGTCTCCGAAAAAGCCATTATCATGTATGAATCACAGCAATCTAGTTGCTTCTAAACGATCTGCGCCAGCTCCATCAGAACTGTAGTTGAAGCGAATCCTTGCAAAAAGGACGATTTTTATCTAAAATATCTCGCAGCTCAACATTGAAACATTCAGTGTGACAAGCAGGAAAAGATGCAAACAGAAGCAGAAAAAGAGCGAAGAAGAGAAGGACAGAGAGAAAGAGGCATACTGTATCTCTCAAAACGTACAGTACAGCTGCTGTCAGCAAATGTTAGGGGATGACCCGTGCATGTGTTGACATTTGGAATGAGGGTTTGAGCCAGCCTGACTTTTTCTGGCATTTGATACGATAAGAAGCCAAAGAAAAGACGCTAATATCATATCTGATTAGATGACCGTCGATCAGGAAGGGAAATGGGAATCCTTTGTGTTTTTATGCAGACATAAACGATGAAATTTTATGTTATGTATCCCTTTATTTGTCTTCTGTGTGTGTGTGTGTGTGTGTGTGTGTGTGTGTGAGGTGAGTGTCTTTGTGTCTGACCTCCACCCGTCGCGCTGCAGGTAGCTGAAGGCGCCGTCAACGAGGCTCGCGGTGAACTGTCCGCCGGTGATGAAGAGGGTGTTCACCGTCACCAGCTGACCCCTGAGGTGAGGCGGAGAGGCCTCGGCGATGTACACTGGCACTGTCATAGAAGCAATACCTACACAGCAGGAGGGAGAGAGAGAGAGAGAGAGAGAAGCAAGAGGCGACATTTAGCGGGAGGTTCTGCTAAGAGAGGTGACTCAGAGATTGGGCCTTGTACAGCAGATGTTGCTTGTTCTCAAAGGAAATTGCAGTCTGTATGAAAAGGACTTATTTACATAAATTAAAAATGTACCACATATGAACCCATTGGGGCAAGTCTATAAGCTTAACCATGACAAAAACCTTATACTAACATTAACCAATCAAATGACCTTAACAATATCTAAAATATAATACAACTAGGTCTGTCAATCCATTAAAATAGTTAATTGTGATTAATCGCACATTTTTTTATCTATTCAAAATGTACCTTAAAGGGAGATTTGTCAAGTATTTAATACTCTTATCAACATGGGAGTGGACAAATATGCTGCTTTATGTAAATGTATGTATATATTTATTATTGTAAATCAATTAACAACACAAGACAATGAAAAATATTGTCCAGAAACCCTCACAGGTACTGCATTTAGCATAACAAATATGCTCAAATCATAACATGGCAAACTGCAGCCCAACAGGCAACAACAGCTGTCAGTGTGTCAGTGTGCTGACTTGACTATGACTTGCCCCAAACTGCATGTGATTATCATAAAGTGGGCATGTCTGTAAAGGGGAGACTCGTGGGTACCCATAGAACCCATTTACATTCACACATCTGGAGGTCAGAGGTCAAGGGACCCCTTTGAAAATGGCCATGCCAATTTTTCCTCACCAAAATTTAGCCTAAGTTATGTAGCCTCCTTCGTTACAAGCTAGTATGACACCAATGGATTCTTTAGGTTTTCTAGTTTCACATGATACCAGTATCTTCACTTTAAAACTGAGTCCGCGACAACCTAAAAATCACAAGTTGCGTTAATGCGTTAAAGAAATTAGTTAAAATAGTAGTTAAAATGAATTTGTGTTGACACGTTATTATCGCGTTAACCTTGACGGCCCTAGTCTAGACCAAAATGGTGGACCAACCATGCGACCAGGTGTCTAAAAATGTATAACATATGAACCTATCAAGGCAGTTTTTTAGCTTAACTTTTTAAGAAAAACTTTATTAATCCTTCATTGGGGAAATTTAATTGAGTGAGTTTTACATCATCATTACTAATTACAATAATTTCAGTAATCTCTATTGTCTGTATCAAGGGACTAATTTAAAATGACCTTTGACCCTGACATCAACAACAGCAACAATGACGTCATGTGGACGTAAAGTGAAACACAGGCTATAGTCCATCTCAGTAATGGGCTCTGCACTACTCTGATCTGGAAAACATCCTTTCTCACATGCACATGCACACACACAGAGTCACATGCACGCTTCTGTGCTCACATACACACACAGAGCAAACAGTGTGTGTGTGTGTGTGTGTGTGTGTGTTTGCTTACGATGTATCTGACAAGGTGCCATGAGACCGCAGCGTTCTGCAGCTGGCTCCTGATAAGCTCTATTAATAGTCTGCCACTGCTTTCTACACACACACACACACACCAAACCCCATCCTCCTCACCTCTCCCTCCCATCCCCTCCCTACTGCCACCACCCTGCCCTCGACGGCCGCCATGACTACGTGGCTACCTGTTGCTATGGCAACCACTTGCTGGGAAACCAGTCTCCACAGCGGGCATCACACTGTGGCAGCTCTGGGAAGGGGAAATCGATAACCCAGAGAGAGGAGGATTTCTTCTTCTGTTGTTGTTGTTGTCTCCTCAAAAGGAAATCACCATCATCAACATTTCAAAGCAGAGTTCTTGAAGGAGTTCAGAACTTTATCTTAAAAAAGGCACAATTTCTTTCCCCACAGTGTACTATGAAAAAAGTTAACGGTAATGGTTCAAGACTCCGCTGGTCTGCTGCTCAGCGTTGAGTGATCAGAGGAGAGGCACTCGTAGACTCTCTCTCCTCGCTCTCCAGCCTGCTGAGATATCCGTCTCGTCTCTTATGTCTTCAAATTGATTTTCTTGACCGTGCAAACACACCCAAAGGATTTGGAGTCAAGTCTTTATCTTAGTTATGGCTAAAAAAAGGATTATCATCTGAGGGGCGGAAATCCGAGATCCAGATCACCGCCGAAATCTAATCAACTGCTCTTTGGCATGAAGCCCGTCTGCTCAGGCCAATTCAATGGAAATCCATTCATAAGCTTTTAAGAGATAATGCTGCAAGACAGACATGAGAGAAAACCTGACCTCTAGGTTATAGGTTACAGTAATAAACTGTATACTGTATAAAAAGTGGACATAGTCACCGTGATGTCACCCATTGGTTTGTGGCCATTTGAAGCTTCAACTTCAACATTTTGGTCGCCACCATCTTTGCTTTTTGCAACCACAAGTAACACAAAAGGGTGAAGCTAAGTCCAATCGACTGCTGAATGAGACATTTTTAAGCGACCAAAATGTTACAATTAACTTTCATGAACTGAAACCACACTGTGAAAGGGTTAAAGGTCTACGACGGAAAAACCCGGACAACCCCCAGACTGGACAACGCCGTGGTAGCGACCTGTCAATCACAAGGTAGCCACGCCCTAAAGCATCCCCTGCTTTATGGTCTATTTGACTCTAAATGGGACCATAATTTACTAAATGAACATCATGCTGTATTGAGGAAGACTTGAAACTAGAGATTGAGACCATAAACTCATGTTTATAATGTTTACTGAGGTAATAAATCAAGTGAGAAGTAGGCTCATTTTCTCATAGAGCTCTATACAATCAGACTTCTTTTTGCAACCAGAGGAGTCGCCCCCTGCTGGCTAGTAGAAAGAATGCAAGTTTAAGGCACTTCTGCATCACTTTTCCTTAATTTTTCCTTTTCCTGTACACAGCGCAGTGGCCTCATGACATGGGTCAAAATCCCCCCCTTCACCAAATACAACCAGATGTTATCACATAAGTGAAATTCCATACTTGGGTTAACAATATCATCTCCTTGGTGACCAAGCAAACTCCATTCGCTGACAAAGATGTGGCTGAAGACACAATCAATTTTGCGGTAAGTGGACCTAGCGCTAGAATTTTGTTGTCAAACTAAATATGTTAATACTGTATCGTTGAATGCAGTTCGATCCAGCATGTTTGGAAAAAAAGCTATATTAGAATAAGTATCAAGTTTTCGAGTGTAATGATTCAACAGGTAAACAGAGCAGCAGGCGGATTTCATGCTAATCTGCAGAGCAATTCATCAGCGGAGGCAGCAAACACCAAAAGCCATGAAATCTGTTTTCGCTCCTTTCTATCTGACAGCTTTTCTGACTGAGTGTGTTTGCACTGCAGGTTTGTATACTCTAGATGACATTATGCAGATGCACACACACAGACAGACGGACATGTGCACAGATCTGAACACACTTAACACAAACAAGTCCCAAAGTCCTCATCATGCTGTAATGCCTCTATCTGTATTCACCTCATACAGCACCTCATCCTCCTCGTCCTCCCTCCTGCTAGTTTCCCCTCCATGTTTCTCTGTTATACATCTCGGCCATATGCACCACCAGCCTGTCTCCGTCATGAGGCACACCTGCTGCCACACACACAGCCCATATGCGTACGAGTGAGATACTACAGCTGATGTTGATGTATTCACTGAGTAATGGATCGTTTCCATTTCACATCCTGCTGCAGGTGGTAACAGAGAAAATATGTTCGAGCCCATTAAAGCTAATACCATTACAGGCCAGTAAAAAGGTCAAATACTTTACGCTTTTCCTTTAGTTTATTGATCGTCTGAAATTAAGTGTTTTCGGCTGGGAGTCCGGCTTCGCAGCTATTTTATCTTACATTGGCTTTTTAAGCTGCTAATCTTATAATTTCACTTATATGTTACGTCTTCTGTGTTTATTTTGATGTTGCATAAAGGAAAATTGAAATAGTATCATGTTATATATGAAACAATAAGTGACAAATGTTTGTTATTACGTCAAATGTGATAGGTAGTTTACTAATTGGCTAACGAAACAGCTAGCCGGCTGGTTGTATATCCCTATACAGTTAGTAAAAATAGCTTATCAAGGGGCTAATGTATGTGTTTACTTCTGGTTGGACTCAGAGACAAGCATTTAAAAGGAGCAGTATATAACATTTCGGAGGGGATCTATTCGCAGAAATTGAATATAATATTTCATATCTGTATTTATGTTAGTGAATAAATCACCTGAAACTAAGAATCGTTGAAGTGATATATGTAAAACACAGTATTATAAAGTTTATTTGGAAAGCTTTCAGAAGCTGGCAATGCTTGCAGCGCAACCCGGTCTCACGGAAAGGCGTATAAATTGCACGACATTACAAGGACATTCCTCGTGTCATGAGGACGCATTTTAGGCTTTTCGTGTTATCATGCTTGGGTTTAAAATAAGTACGTAAATTAAGTAAAATACGTATGGAAACAACATAACATGAGTACGGAAAACATGTCACAAACGTCACTAAAAAACACGTCACTAATATAACTTACAGGACAAAACGTCGGTCTCAAACACTGGTCTCCTGGTTAAAAGTCGTGTGTTTCTTGGACCCGTACTATACGGCGTACAAATGACACGCCAAAAGCAAGAAAGGCGTTCTTATTGCACACTAAATGCCTTGCTAATGTGCCAGGCATCTGGCCTGAATCTCTACAACGGAAGTGGCTAATGCAAAGTTTGCATGACCCACAGTCGGAGGGAGCACGATTATGAGAATAAGACCTGAAGACCCACTGATGATTGTGACTAATAGTATATAGTCCTACCAGTATTATTTAAAAGAAGACATATCTGGAGTCAAGTGACATCATTTTGATAAGTGAAGCCATCTCAAGTATTCATATTCTCTCTTAAGTTCTCCACTGGAAGTGAAACTGCACTGAAAACAAGCACTATTACCTCAACCACAGGCCAGGTTTCTTCACTTAATGTGAATCCCTTACAAACACATTTGCAGTGTGTTCCCTTTCTCGTTAATGAGCTCTCTTTCAGCACCAAGGGACAGCTCCCAGCACTCCTTTCTCCACACACACACACACACACACAAACACACACCCTCATAAAGTCATCGTCTGGTCAGGCTCCGAAGCCTCAAAGCAGCACAGCGCAGTTAAACAAAGACTCTGTCTGGTCTTGTGAAGGCAGCCTCTAGGCACGTAGTACAAAGCTCGGCACTGACTCTCTTGATCAGAGTATACGAGGGAGATACTCCACCAGACCCTCCATCACTGTGATGTAGTAAAGAGAGAGGCAGGACATTTTCTGCTACTAAGTAGCTGGTTGTGATGGAGGAAGCTAATTAGAGGCTAATGGAGCATCCTTGAAAATGCGGAGTGAGGAAAAGAGAAACCTCCCCGAGATAAAGCCGTTGTTGACTTGCAAATGGGTAAGTGGCGTGAGTGGTGATTAAATTCACTGGTAAAAGCAGGAGAGGTTGTGCCCTTTTCTTAATTGAATTCAGTAAATGTGCCTAATCTCACATTGGATTTTGCCAATACGGATTTGTTTGTCTAAAGGCAATTTATCGCATAATATACCAATTTAATGATTTTACTTCACTTTGGAGATTAGTCAAATGAAATTCTATGACTTCATGTGCACATTTTGGAAAGAAAAATAACTCAAAATGCACAAAATGTTGAGCCAAAAACAACTTATTCCTTGAACACTTGACAGGTTAGTGATGTGATTTGAACATTACAATGATAATATCCGCATAAACAAACCTTTTAATAAGTCTACACTTCCACCTACGCGCTTCCACTTGGTTAGGATGAGAATTGTCGCTTAATTATATAAACCAACCAATTAATTATAGAAACCTCCAGGTAATAATTAAACGTTATCTCAATGTAATTAACTGCACTATTTTTATGCGGACCCTTCATCTACTGTCTCCGAGGACAACACAGTTCAACGTTTGCAACTGATGGATAATTTGTCCAGAAAACATGATTATACACACAACATGAGGGTGCATGCTGATATTTGAGTGTCTATGTGTGAGGGAATGGATTATGACTAACTAGGGCTGAAGGCATCAGAGCAGATTTGTCTTAAGAAAAACATTTCAACCTTAAATCTAACCGTCACCACACAGACAGCATGCAAAGAATTCATTATTTTAGAGGGACACTCTGAGATACCACTAAAGCATGATTTATGCTTGTCGCATCTGCACGGGCAAAGTGACGTCACACCATCAGACAATCCTTCTAACTACGTGGACTCGGATGGGCGGAGATTATGGAGAACTTTGAGGAACTTTGAGAATGTCCATTTTGCCGCGAGGAGAAACCTGCACGGAGTATAAAAGATCCAAACGTTTCCTCGTCACGATTCCACGTCAGCTCATTTCAGTGTGGTCGTTCTCGCGGAAAAGTATAACCGAAGATTAAAAACTGCAGGGCAAGGATCACATGACAGATTGTCAGTGGACTAATTTTTGTTAGCTGTGCTAGTTTGTCTACTCAGTTGTCCTTGAAAATGTAGTAAAACTCTATAAAGCAGAAAAGTGAAAAATACAATAAAGCTGCTGCTTTTCTTTATTCTTTCACAACTTTGACAAGTTTATTTTTCAACAGTAAAATGTCCTGCAATGAACATTTCTTGCCTGCAACTGTTAAAAAAGGAAAATTTAAAGGCAACCATATCAAAAATGTTTATATATGTTATGGGTTGTGGAAGAAAATTAATATTGGCTGATATACTTTATCATTATAGGGTTCTTTAAACTCCCAAATATCAATATCAGTATTGGCCTCAAAAATCCTCAATCGGTCGGGCTTACTAACAAGTTTGCAATATCTTAACTTAAAAGGTGATTATATGTCACTGTTGTATTCACAGTTTGTTTTTGCTGCCCCCAAGTGGCCAAAATTTTTATTATTGCAGGTTTAAAGAAAAAACATTATTACTGTCAATAATCAATTCCTACCAAAATGTATCTATCACTACCTTTTTTAGTAAAAACTGAGGAAAACAACATCATAAAGCCCACAGCCAGTGTGGTCTCTGGAAAAAAATGCAACAACAGTGTGGACAGAGTCGTGTCTAGAAGGTAACACTTTGCAACCATTCAAGGTCAATGCCTGACCTTAACCATCTCGCAAGAGATTCGCAATTTGCGTGTTACCATCTAGACATGACCCTTGCATATCCAGCAGATTAGTTCGCTGGTGCTATAGTGCTAGCTCGGCTATCCCAAGCGGTCCCTCAAGAGTCTAGTCCAAGATTGGTTAGAGTAAATTCCTATGCTTAATAATTATAGAATAACTCCCCTTGCACACCCATTGGAGCTAACAAGAGTAGATTTCTCCTCCAAGATTGAAACATCTTTCTACAAATCTCCTGTGTAGCGAGAAAAAACCTCTTCATTTGACAGGATTGACAGGGATTCCTGTAATAACTTGGCAAAGTCAAACAGTCTGGTTCAATACCGTCTGCTAGCAACGGCTCGTATCACACAACAGTCCCAGCGCCCAGGCAAAAGGTCAGATCAACAATATCCGGCCGGCAGCAGATGAACCAGACGCGTATGGGTAGAAATACAGAGAGGGCAGGGCTTGGCGGTGTATGGCCTTTCCTGGTTTGACGATGACCTTTTTGGCGAGTTCGGTTCAGAAATACTAAACAACTGGCTTTTCCTGTGTGAACCGTCCGGCGGTCACGTTGATGTGGGCTAGAGGTGACAGGTTCGGCCGAAAAATAATTGCATGCGAAGAAAAATGTCGCCTTATTAGCGTCTCCGGCAGCTAATTGCGGTGCCTGAATGTGTTTCATTATCTACCGGGGCCGGCTCGTGCATGCTTGTGTAATGAAGATGGCTGTATGGGAAAAACATTGTGGTGGCAGAAGGGGAGTGGATACTTATAATGAAACAGCCACTTATAATGTAGCAGCTGAAATGACCCGCGTGATTAGTTTCTTCCACATATTAGCAATCTTGTGTATGTAAATGAAGTGAGTGGCTGCTGCAGTTTCAACCCTCATTTCACATGTTTGTTTTGGGGGAAATCATCATCATTTATTCACCTTTTATTTAGGTATTCAAATCTGTGAAAATATTTGTTTCTTTCCATCACATTTCATTATTGTTGGTTCGAAACAAACACAAACATAGACTGGCATTACTGCCACAATTGTTTGTGTTGATATTGCAGTCCATTATGGGGCTGCTATTTCAAATTAAAACTGGCTCCCATCTCCATAAAAAAAACTAGTGGTTGATGACTTTCCATTAACTATGTTTCCAAAAAGTCAGAGGTAGAAAATAATCACTGTTTATTTCCAGCAAACAGGTATGCAAATATATTTAAAAAGGGCACAACAAGACTACATAATCAGAAGAGCAGCAGAAATTCTTAAATGGATTAAAGCAGCAACATTTGGCGCAGTTATTACTTACTGTAGGGCTGCAACTAACAATTGTTTTCATTATCGATCAGTCATTTGATTTTTACGATCTGGTCTATCGGGCTATCAAATGTTGGAAAAGTTGTGAAAAATGCTCATCAAAATTTCCCAGAGCCCAAGTTGATGTCTTCATATAACTTATTTAGTCCAACCAAATGTACAAACCCCAAATATATTCAACTTATAATGGTAAATAGATAGATAGATAGATAGATAGATAGATAGATAGATAGATAGATAGATAGATAGATAGATAGATAGATAGATAGATAGATAGATAGATAGATAGATAGATCGATAGATAGATAATCATCTTTCTGTTGATCAACTAATCAAGTAATTTTCTCTGACTATATTTGTTTTTGTCCTCCACCATTTCTTTTCTATATAAGCATGCAACAGTTGGATCCAACATTTCCCATAATGCATCTTAATAGCGTCTCCTCATTAGAGTTTCTCTGCCTCCCTTATAAATGTTCTTTCAATCTCTTATTCCCCAACTTTGTCTCACAGGCTCTCTGTTATAAATTCATCCTCCAAGCCCACACTAAGATAACGCTGACGACATCATCGAGGTTATTCTTTATCAGACTTTAGAAAGCTCCTCCAGAGCCATAGGAGACATTATTCAACAGTTTTCACAGGCTGAGTTCAGTTGTACTCACATATTTCTGTTTAAACCCAACCCCAGTGTGAGAGAGTAGTAACCGAGCCCGACCCGGGGCTATTCTGTTTTTTATATCCCAACCGATCCAAGTCAAACAATAGCCGATGGGTTCAGAGATTGCACTACAGACAACACGTTCCATCTCTTTTGCTCTCCACAAGGACTGTTTACCTGTATGCAACCAAAGTCGGCTCAGACGTGTATTGTTGGTCAATACTACTCGGACTACAAATGGAAACCAGAAGGCTTCCAATACCAAAATCTTGTCCCTTTGCCGACACATCCATATGCAGATATCTGTTTATAGAGATCAGCCCAACACAGACAATAGGGCCATCATTATATTTTCACTATAAAGAACTTGTAGCACCGTGTCCAAGTAGGCCGAACCTAACCCAAACGGGTATCAACACTCTCACTGATTCTGATAGGGTTTCATTCAAGTGCTTTATGCACAAATTCATAATGTGCATAAAAACAAATGGATTGAAAGTGCAAGAGGTCATGATAGGTGAGATTCAAGAGGTGGACAGGTTTAAATATAGGATGGAGAGTTTTAAAACATGTTCACATTTCAGTATACCAGTTTTTGTAAGATTGGTATAACAACAACCATCTCTCTAATTGCACATTGTAGGTATTTTAATGAGAAAAAGTGTCAGCAGTTCACTGTCATTATAACTGAACCCTTTCTATACCTGAAGAGAAAATTGTTTTTGTAGAATTCTCTGTAATTGCTCTAATTGATTGCACAGAGAAAACAAGTTTGGAGAATTACAGTCCAGGAAAACACAACTTTGCTTAAGAGCTGTTTTAGTAAAGGGAAGTTTTATGAGTTTGCTATGGGGTATCTGGGGGATCTGGGGTATCTTACTGCAGGGCTCATTTTCGACCCTTCACAAGCCTCGTCAATCTCTGATTTGCTTCATTCTTGTTCAGTGAGAAAAAGCGTTTTCTACAGACTTGTAAACTCCTCAAACTATATCCATCACAAGAAACATGAAGCTTTAATTTAGTTTCGTATCTAGTTGTCGTTTCATTGCACCCGAGTTGAGTGTTTTCATACCAGCACTTCCTGCCAATCACCTGAAGTTTCTAAAAATCAAAACTTTACTGTAACTTCCAGTTTTTTTTTTACTTTGCATGACTTTCATAGCCAAAAGAAAAATACACACTGTATCCAACATGCATTGAAAAATAATTATGGGAAATGCAAATCAGATATAGACTGAAGTATTTCCCTTTAAATCGTTATCTCCTTCTTTTCCCAGCCAACACCGCTGGATAAATGGCTGCAAAGAAACATTCATCATCTGCACATTCCTGATGCCAGCTAGATAAATATAAGCTAATCATAGCGTGATTGATTTATATACCACACAACAAGAATCAAAATTACAGCCATTCATCACAAGAAGATTAAGAAATGGTACTAAAAGGGTGTCTGAAGGCAAATCTTGATTCAAACATAGATAATAAAGGGCTTTAGTTTGTAAGAGGAAGTAAACACAGTGCTCTTCACTGTGGTCAGGGTTGTTTATTAAAGAATTAAGCCTCCTCTCCTCTCCCAGTGGTTGATTGAGGAGAGAAAATGGTCTGCAATTCCTCCACGTATGACTGAGGGAGAGAGCGCTTACTACTCTCAGAGGAGGCGGTGCACGAGTGCCATCAACGTGGCGCTCAGCCCTGGAAAGCCAGTTTTAACAGCCCTTTCCACAGAGGATGTGACTCATGAGTAACGGCAGCCACTATAAATAATTTGGGGTACATTGAATTCGGATCAAAAGGCGCGCTGCTGCATGTAAAAAGCGTGCAGAGAGAGGAAGGATTCAAAAAGCAGAGATGAAAAATATGCATGCAGGGAAGGAAGAAGTAGAAAGGGAATGTGCAGAGGTGTGTTGGTGGTGGGGGGAGGAAGCAGGGATGGGGCCAATCAGATAAATGTAACTCTGACATCAGCGTCTGATGAAGGACGACCTCGTTGACACTAAAAGTTTCCAGGGTGCTTTGACGTTCATCTTGGCTTCCTTTTTGGGCGTGCTGCTGTGATGATATCCGCTTCTTATCAGAGTTCTTTAATCACGTAATGGCACCCCCGACTAAATCTAATAATAATCTTTAATGACGATAATAATAAAGACAGCAAGTTGTCTAGCAGCCCGAGCAAGCAGAAGGGTCACGACTGTGTAATTAGGAGCTGTGAGTAATTGCAAATATCAGGGCCAGAGGCAGAGGGGAGAGGCAGAAAGAAGAAGAGACAAAACCAAACCCATTACATGTGGCCTGAAGGTGCACTTAAAAGCTGATTCTGACCTCTGAACTTTGTGATGGGGAGCAAGTGCAGGGGGGAAATGTTAAGGCAGGGATCAATAAAGTAACACATTAGTATTAGTGCTGCCAGTGGGGTGAGATAATTTCACTGGTTTCTAATTAAAGGCAACTTTGTCTTCACATCAGTGAGTGTTGATGTAGGGTAATGTTTGTTTGTTTAGATCCCCATTAGCTTTTGCATAGCAGCAGCTATTCTTCCTGGGGTCAACATAGTTTACATGATGACAATACAAAAATACACATTCACACTACTCATCATACACTAACATAACACACTACTACAGGTACTTTGACCTGATTTGGTTTTGGATCTTGGTAAAGTAAAACAACCTGCAGCAGCATGCCTTGTGGAATAATTATGTGTATCTGTACTAAAGGATATTTTTGGTAACAAATAAGTGGAGTCTTTGTTGTTATGACATTCTTAATGAAAACCATCAATGAATACAGCAATCTATTTCTCACTTCAAACCAAGAGAGACATTTATGCATTTTAATTACATTTGTTCTCCACCCACAAGAAAGAGCTAAACCTGCTGCTTTATTCTGGACCAGTTGCAGTTTTCTTATATTACCTAATGAAGTATTGGACCAAACTGCTGAGCAATAACATGTGGTGTGACAAGTCTCTAAAATGGCATTTAAAACTAATGCAAATGCTTTTACTTGCTTTCACATAAACAACATGTGGGTTTAAACCTGATCTGTTCATGCAATTTAAAAAAAAACTGGGGGAAATGCTCAAACAAGCATCTGATTTGATGACAGACAGAAGAGACTATATGTTGAACCACATATCTTCTTACCAAGCCACACTCCAACCACCAGCCTCCCCGCCAGGAGCACCTCCTAAGGTGCACTTAAAAGCTGATTCTGACCTCTGAACTTTGTGATGGGGAGCAAGTGCGGGGGGAATGATAAGGCAGGGATCAATAAAGTATTACATTAGCATTAGTGCTGCTAGTGGGGTGAGATAATTTCACTGGTTTCTAATTAAAAGCAACTGTTGATGTAGGGTAACGTGGTGTGACAAGTCTCTAAACTGGCATTTAAAACTAATGCAAATTCTTATCCCAGGTTTTTTTTACTTGCTTTCACGAAAACAATTGCAATGCAATTTAAGTTAATAGAAAAACTGGGGGGGAAATGCTCAAACAAGCATCTGATTTGATGATACACAGAAGGGACTATGTTGAACATATGGTTTCTAATTAAAAGCAACTTTGTCTTTGCATCAGTGAGTGTTGATGTTGGGTAATGTGGTGTGACAAGTCTCTAAAATGGCATTTAAAACTAATGCAAAATGCTTTTACTTGCTTTCACATAAACAATATGTTAAACCTGATCTGTTGATGCAATTTAAAGAAACAAACTGGGGGAAACGCTCAAACAGAGAGAAGGAACAGAAAGTATGTTGAACCACATGTCTTACTCACCCAGCCCCACTCCGACCACCAGCCTCCCCGCCAGCAGCACCTCCTTCCCGGGTGCGCTGCTCAGCACGATGCCCCCCACGGTGAAGAAGCAGCTGGCCATCAGGATGCACACTCTGCGGCCGAACAGCCCGTTGAGGAAGCCTCCCAGCAGCGCAGAGAGAGCGGCTGCAGCCACAGTACTGGAGATGAGCAGCTCCTGCCACAGTGCGCTCAGATCCATCTCTCTCTTCAGCAGCAGCATCGCTCCGGAGATCACCCCGGTGTCGTAGCCGAAAAGAAACCCTCCCAGGGCGGAGAAGGAGGCCAGGATGTAGACGAAACCTGGGGTGACATCCTGCTGGAACTGCTTGCGTGCAGCCCTCTCCAAGTCACCGGTTGTGGTGGAGGTGGAGGAGGATGGAGGTGCTGGTGCGCCTGGTGATGGTGATGGAGCTGCAGCTGATGCACCCTGCAGGCTGCTGATGCTGGAGCTGGATGGAGATGCAGCCTTGATGAGACTCCTCTCTCCTCCATCATTCACTTTCTTCCACCTCTCGCCCATCAGGTTGCTCATACTCCGGAGGTTGTAGTCATGGTCGCCCTGCTTTCGAGACATATGGGAAATGCAACACAAGTGGGTGCTTCTTATAGTTGATGCTTCAAAAAAAAGAAAAGAAAACAAAAACTAATTCTCCCACCCCACCCCTTCTTCAGGTTTTGGAGTTACTGTGCTAGTTTATCCACAAAAATAAATAAAAGTTGATTTCCAAAGCCTTGTTGTTGTTGTTGTGCGTCAGAGCATCCCATCCTCCAGTGGTCCTGATGAGAGAGTTGAAGGAAGAGTGAGGATGGAAAAGGTAAAAGACAGGAGGAGTGTGGAGTGGAGCAGCTCGTCATCACCAGCGTCGGTGTGACGCAAGGAAATATTGTTTTTTGGAAGCATGATGCTGGAAGTGGATCGTTTGTGGCAGGGAAAAAGGCTGCTGAAAATAGAAAAGCATTACAGTACACACAAAAAAAATCGATAGGCTATTAGAATGAAGGGGCAATTAGGATGTTTACTATCAGTTGTGACAATATTTCATTTTTGTGCACAAGCAAAATCTAACAAAATATTCTGTAAATTATTGCATGGATTTAGATGCATATAACCTGTGGCTATTTCTATAATATAAATATAGATTCTTAATGATGACACACATTTCAAATAAGGCTTCATATCACCATGTTTTCACCTGTTACTGTATACAACAGGCTGCCTCTATAATAGGAAAAAGGCTGCCCCCTGCTGGTCTGACTCAGACAATGCACACAGTGCAGCACAAGGTGCTGCTTATAGTTGATGCTTCAAAATAAAAGAAAAAAAGAAAACAAAAACTAATTCTCCCACCCCACCCCTTCTTCAGTTTTTGGAGTTACTGTGTTTTAGTTTATCCACAAAGCACTCCTAGAATAAATAAATAAAAGTTGATGTCCAAGCCTTGTTGTTGTTGTTGTGCAGTCAGAGCATCACATCCCCTCCAGTGGTCCTGATGAGAGAGTTGGAGGCAGAGTGAGGATGGAAAAGGTAAAAGACAGGAGGAGTGTGGAGTGGAGCAGCTCGTCACCACCAGCGTCGGTGTGACGCAAGGAAATATTGTTTTGGGAAGCTGGAGTGAATGGTTTGTGGCAGAGATTTAAGTCTGCTACAATTCAATTAAATCATGGAGATTAGATAGGCTGCTGGAAATAGAAAGCAGTACAGTACACTATAAATCAATACACTGTTGGAATAAAGGGGCAATTAGGATGTTTACTATCAGTTGTGACTATGAAAACAATATTTGGGCACAAGCAAAATCTAACAAAATATTCTGTAAATTATTGCATAGATATAGATAGATAGATAGATAGATAGATAGATAGATAGATAGATAGATAGATAGATAGATAGATAGATAGATAGATAATTAGATAGATAGATACATAGATAGATAGTAACTTTATTGATCCCGAGGGAAATTCAAGTTTCCAGCATCACAGTTCCATAGTGCAAAACATGTTAGTAAAAAGGCAGTAAAAAAGTTAGTAGTACAAAGTACAAAAAAATATACCAGATATAAAAATACAAGGAGATGAAAAAAACTGTTAAAACTGAATATAGTACAGGGTAACAGCTGCGATACATGACTATTAAAAAAGTGAATATAGTGCAGAAGAGACTGTTAAAAGTGAGTATAGTGCAGAAGAGACTGTTAAAAGTGAGTATAGTGCAGAAGAGACTGTTAAAAGGGAGTATAGTGCAGAAGAGACTGTTAAAAGTGAGTATAGTGCAGAAGAGACTGTTAAAAGGGAGTATAGTGCAGGGTAACTCCAGTAGCTTAGTCTATGAAAGTGCACTGTGTGCATTATTATCTGTCATGCAGACCGTCCTCCTTTGTACCCCACCTCCCTAGAAAGGTGTTGTACAGTTTGATGGCTCGGGGGACAAAGGACATAGATGCATATAACCTGTGGCTATGTCTATAATATAAATATAGATTCTTAATGATGACACACATTTCAAATAAGACTTCATATCACCATGTTTTCACCTGTTACTGTATACAACAGGCTGCCTCTGGCAATAATAGGAAAAAGGCTGCCCCCTGCTGGTCTGACTCAGATTATGCACACAGTGGTCCACAATTTCAGTTTACTATCCATTAAAGGAAAACAGCGAATCCTCACAATTAAGAGGCTGGAAGAAAGCAATGTTTGTTGTTTTTGCTTGAAAAATATCTAAAAAGATTAATCCATTATCAAAATATCTGCCCTCATCTAAAAGACCAAACAAACAAAATGTCTCCATGAGCCATGAAAAGCTCTCATGTTCAGAGCTCCCTCTTTCACACATGTAATCATTATTACTGCCAACCTTCTTCTCCATTATTGATCAGGCTTCAAACACAGAAAAGAGTAATCTGAGTGAACATGCTGCATGGATGCCGGCTGGAGAAATGACACGGTTGTAAATGCATTCATGTGTGGAGGGGGATCAATATGTGGACAGCGGTGTCACACAAAATGGAGAATGAGTACAGCCTGATAATGGCTCATGATCGAGCCCATTAGAGAAGGAGGGCAATAATGGAAGTTTCCTGTATACGCATAATGGTGTACATGGTTTCATGGTGCAAACCTATAATGTCTCTTTTAGGGAAATTAACCTTGTGATTCCAGTTGAGTGGCGGGGCCTTGGGGTGGCGATGTACGTCAGTCGTTCTGTCGATCGGTCGAACTCTTGACAACTGCTGGCCAGATTTTCTAAAATTAGGTATGAATCACAGCTCAAATTTTAGCAACCTGATTATTCCACAAGCACCAACATCCGACTAACATTTACACATACCCATCTTGGTTATTTGCAACCAGAAGTGACACAAGAGGGTGGAGCTAAGTACAACCGAACGCTGAATAAGACATTTTTAGGCAACCAAAACGGTTATAATGAACTTTTATGAACTGAAAACACACTGTGAAAGGGTTAAAGATCTAAGACAAAAACACGGACAACTCCCAGACCGGACAACGTCTCACCAAAGAATCACTAAGTTATACCTCATGTTAATGTTCTGCAACACACGGAACTGCAATTTCATATTGATTTTAATGTGTCACCATCCAGAAGTTGAGTAATATCATAGATTTACAGAGATCACACATAAGCCCAGCTTGTCGTATTTCCTGTCTGCGTGCTAACTCGTCGAAGAGGAAATAGACTTCCTACTCTAAACCAGCAGCCTGCCAAGCATTTTTAAGGCGCGAATTATGAGAGTTTGATGACTAATTGTAATTTATGTGCACAAAATATTATCATCTTTACAGTTCCATGGTGTTCCTGATTTATCTGGACTGCTCTCAGATATTCTACAAAGGTTTGTACATCTAGAAAAATCCAGAGTACAGCTGACAAATTCTGATGGGTTGTCAGATTGCCAAGCCTCAAACTGAGTCATTTCTTCCAAGTTCTCCATAATCAAGCTCAACCTTTCAAATCAAACAAAAACACCCAAGAACATTTGCAGCACTACAGCTACAAATGCACACCCAAATGAGTCAGTCAGGCTAGCTGACATGCAACATTACAGGGAGAAAAGTATAGGCTTAAGAGAACCCAATCCTCCGTCTTTGTGTAAACCAGCATCAAAAAGAAGAAACTGGGGGGAGAAAAAGACCGGTCTGCAACCTGTTGAGAGGATAATGTTGTAATAACAGTTCCAGTCAAGGAAACAGAGCAGGATCATGGTTTCACTCCTACTGTGCCAAGTGGGCTGGGTATTGACAACTAAAACCTATAGACCTTTTTTCACAGCAGGACACATTTTGACATTATAATATAGCTAGTGTAGTCGGAAATTGCACAGGTTTAATTAAAAACATGAATGACAAAGACCATATATTAAGGTGAGCAAGTTTCAGGGTCATGTATTGTGCATGCTGTCTCACTGGACTGGCTCACTGAGGCATTTAATGGCACAGAGCCCTAATTAAAGGGACTGTTTGTAAGAATCGCTCAAAACAGTGAGGTGACACACGTCAGCTAAAACCACAATATCACTCTATATTTCAGCTGCTTGGCAGTAATGTTAGCTGACCAGACGAAGGTCTCTCCATGAATCAATGCTGATCCTAGTGTTGGCTTTTCCTGCCTCAGCCCCCCGACCGCGGTGGGAGAGAACAGGGAGACACCGGCACCCGGTCAGAGACGATAACGTTTCTCGCTGCGGAGTCCCGTCACTTCACAAGACACGGGAAACTTCTGTTGGTCTGGAGGAGCTGCAGCAGTTATTTCTGCACAAACGTCCACTGTACATTCACTAGATATTCTCAGAGCTACTAACTCTTCTGCAGTGTGTAGTGTGCGTGCATGCACGTGAGTTGGAGCGAGCCGAGTGAAGGTAAGCAGGCAGAGGAGAAGAGGAGCAGAGTACGGCAGAGACTCCGGTCCTGGAGACCAAAGCTACGGTCTCCCCCGCGTCCTCCGACCGCGGCCAACACTGTTTAACAGACGGGCTTCACTAGATAGGCCTATAACTTTGCGGTTTTGGTGCTTCCGTGTAGTTTGTGTTGGAGTCTGAGTCTGAACAGCGTAGCCATATGCGAGCGAGCACGCATGGGGACACCGACCCAGGTGATTTATACGTGTAAGAAGTTACAAACAGTCCCTTTAATGGCACACAGCCCTAATTAATGTTATTAGTTACACCTGTGCTTTTTTTTCTGTTAAAGGCTACATGTCAAAATGTCTGCTTTGATATGAATGTAAAAGCTTCTCAATATCAACAACATTATACTGTATATATCAGCAATAAATCAAATGCTCTGATAAACCTTCTGTATACTAACACGTTAGTTTAGCGGCCACCAGCTAAAAGACCCAGCTACATATTTCCATGGAGTTTGTGTGAAGACCAAAACCAGTGTGAAAATACTTACTTTGGCAAATAAAGTCATAACTTTACGAGAAAAAAAAGAAAATAACACATAAAATTACTACTTTATAATATTATGACTTTTTTCTTGAAATTTCAGATTCATTTTTTTCCATCAATATGGCCCTAATACTCCGTCGTACCATAGACCTATAACAATGATATAAAAAAAATGAAAATATAAACATAAAACAGTTATTAATTTCCTTTTGTTTCCTAAATCCACAGAGAGTCACTGGAGAGGAGCTGAAGAGCCCGGATGTTGCTCCCAGTCGTCGAACCGTCGTTTCCGTCGGCTTCCGTGGACCAATCAACGGCCCCTTCCATGTTGCCATGGAGACTAAAGTGAATAACGGAGTGAGTTGACGTTAAGTTAGTTAGTTAGTTAGTTAATTAGTTAAATGAGGACATAAGGTAACATTATGCCAGTAATGTCTCTAATTTTTTGCTTTGGAGATAAGTTTTACTTTGTGTTGGTGGTGTTGCTATGCTAGCTAGCTATGCTTGAAACATGATAATATTGCTCCGTGACTGCTGGTTGTGTAGGTAAGTTAGCTAGTTGCTAACAGGTTAGCATTAAGGCAGGGGCCAGCAACATCCGGGGTCTTCAGCTCGTCTCCAGTGGCTCCCTGTGGATTTATAAACATGGAAATGAATAACTGTTCTTTGTTTACATTTTTATTTTTTATTTATCATTGTTGTAGGTCTATGGTAGGAGAGGAAAAAACCTAAATCTGAGATTTCAAGAATAAGTCATATTATTTTGAGAATAAAGTCATAACATTATAAAGTAGTAATTTTACGTGTTATTTTATTTTTTTCTCATAAAGTTATGACTATTCTCATAATATTACAACTTTTTTCTCGTTAAGTTATGACTTTTTTCTCGTAATATTACGACTTTTTTCCCGATAAGTTATGACTTTATTCTCATAATATTACGACTTTTTTCCCGATAAGTTATGACTTTATTCTCATAATATTACGACTTTTTTCTTGTAAAGTTATGACTTTATTCTCGTAATATTACGCCTTTTTTCTCGTAAACTTCTGACTTTATTCTTGTAATATTAGTTTTTGTCTCGTAAAGTTAAGACTTTATTCTCGTAATATTACTACTTATTTTCTCGTAAACTTATGTCTTTATTCTCATAATATTGCAACTTTTTTTATGTAAACCTATGACTTTTTTCTCGAAATCTCAGATTTATTTTTTTCCCTCAATTTGGCCCTAATACTCCATCGTACCACAGACCTACAACAATGAAATTAAAATATAAACATAAAACAGTTATTCATATCCATGTTTATAAATCCACAGGGAGTCACTGGAGAGGAGCGGAAGAGCCCGGATGTTGCTCCCAGTCGTCGAACTGTCGTTTCCGTCGACCAATCAACGGCCTCTTCCATGTTGCCATGGAGATTAAGGTGAATAACGGAGTGAGTTGACGTTAAGTTAGTTAGTTAGTTAGTTAGTTAGTTAGTTAGTTAATTAGTTAAATGAGGACATAAGGTAACATTATGCCAGTAATGTCTCTAATTTTTTGCTTTGGAGATAAGTTTTACTTTGTGTTGGTGGTGTTGCTATGCTAGCTAGCTATGCTTGAAACATGATAATATTGCTCCGTGACTGCTGGTTTGTGAAGGTAAGTTAGCTAACCTAGCTAGTTGCTAACAGGTTAGCCTTAAAGCCAGGGGTCAGCAACTTTATTCTCGTAATATTATGACTTTATTCTCATAATATTATGACTTTTTTATCTTAAAGTTATGACTTTATTCTCATAATATTATGACTTTTTTATCTTAAAGTTATGACTTTATTCTCATAATATTATGACTTTTTTTATCTTAAAGTTATGACTTTATTCTCATAATATTATGACTTTTTTATCTTAAAGTTATGACTTTATTCTCATAATATTATGACTTTTTTATCTTAAAGTTATGACTTTATTCTCATAATATTATGACTTTTTTATCATAAAGTTATGACTTTATTCTCATAATATTAAAAAAATGTTCATGTAAACTTCTGACTTTATTCTCGTAATATTATGACTTTATTCTCGAAATCTCAGATTATTTTTTTCCCTCAATGTGGCCCTAATACTCCATCCTACCATAGACCTACAACAATGATAAATAAAAATGAAAATGTAAACAAAAAACAGTTATTCATTTCCATTTTTATAAATCCACAGGGAGCCACTGGAGAGGAGCTAAAGAGCCACATGTGGCTCCGGAGCCCTGGGTGGCAGACCCCTGCTCTGGAGGGATACACAAAGATTTTGTCCATGTTGCACTGACAGGAGTTTCTATGGCAGTTACAGTGAGTTATGACAAGTAGGTATACCTTGCTTATTTCAATGAAATGTCACCAGAGCACAATGCTTTATTTTTCCATACCAACATTGGACAATTTTTGATATAGGGGAGAGTGGGGTAAGATGAGACAATTTTTACTTATGCTGTCCTCGAGGTTAGGAAAAATGAGACAGAAGCAGAATGAAAACTTGAACCTTAAATTCAGGATCTCTCCTATCAAATGAAATGATCAGCATGCATCCATCACAAAGCTGTCTGGAAAAAATGACCTTCCCAAAAAAAGTGCTCCTGTGCCTCAACTTGCCCCAGGTAAGGGGTAAGTTGATCCGAGTCAGTGGGTAAGTTGAGCCATCGTGGGGTAAACTGAACATCTGAGTTTTTAAGTTTAAACCTCAGCATAAGTGTGTTAACAAACAGTTTCACAGTTATGAACTTGTGAGAACAAACCACCTGTGAGTTTCAAGACCATTGAACAATCAAAATATCATTCAATATTCGACAATATTCCAGTCGTCAAGGTTGCAGTGAAATATGAACTGTTGCTCCCTCCTTGCAGTTCCTCCAGCCTTTTGAGGTTGAGGTAGCTCCTTCAGCACATCACTCAGTGGAAAAGATGCCTCATCCTTTTCCTTGAATACAAAGGTGGGCTTCTCACGTCAAGTGTTCCCCCGGATTCTTCTGAGAAATCTTGCACTCACTTCGTTGCCCTCCAGGCTCTCAACCAAGCCAATGTAATGGTAGCTTCTGCCTTTGGATACAAAGTTTACTATGACAAAGTCACCAACTAACAGATCTGAGATGTCTGATTCACTTCTCTCATCATTAGAACTCTCGTGCTCAGAAGTGTCATCAAATGGGATGGCATCACACTCTCCTCAGAACTGCTGTACGCTGTGATTTTCGTCTTGGTCTTTGGTTTGACCTAGGCCTACCTGCTAAACCCTGCTCTTTCCAGTTGTTGGGGACAGGAAGGTTGTTCTTTCTGCCAATTCCAATGCCAGTTCACAGCATTTCTTTGGAGTAAGGCCGTGGAACTGTTCAGCCAGCTTCTTGATATGGTCTGCAAGCTCCTTCTCTACCTCCTCTGTGAGGACCCTCTTTGCCTCTGCTGTTCCACTATAACCAACTGTTTTAACTTCCTTTATCTCCCTCTTCTATAAAGGTTAACACATAAAAAAATCAAACCAAGTTGTGTAACACTCAACAGTAATACCATTTTATACATCAGAGAATTAATTTGGTTAATTTATGGTGGGGTAAGTTGAGCCAGTGGCTCGGAATAATAGTAGAATATTAGTGAGCCAGTGGCTCAACTTACCCCATAGCCTTTGGCTCACTTTGCCCCATAGCTACCATTTTGGAAAAAATGGCCCAGCTTAGCAATTCAGGCTAATCTTTAGCGAAGGGATTAACATGGTGTTATACCTTAGTAAATCACCAACATGTATAATATATTTTTTTAGACCTGGATAAATTTGCTTTGACCTAACATTCATTATTCCTGACATGCAGAAAATTTACTTTGATAGGGAAAAAACTGTTTTTGGTGTAAAAAAGTACTTACTACTTCTCCCATGTGCTTCACTTCATCACAGCAAGATAGAAATGATGGGTACTTCCTGAATTTATGGTCACATGACAAAACATAATCACAGTTGCCAAGATACAGGGGGTGGGTCAACTTACCCACTGGCTCATTTTACCCCACTCTCCCCTACATACACTTAGTATTTTGCAGTGGTTTACAACTGTATATAACTACTTAAACACTACTTGCATAAGGTAATTTAGTTTTACCTTCAACCAATAAATACCACAGTTGTAGTAAATCATAAGCAGTGAAAGTACTTCTCAATACTAATATCTACACACACTAAGAATTTCATATTTGGAAGCTATAATATCTCAATTGACAGGTGGTGGGTTACGGTGATAGCTCTCAGCTTTAATGTAGCCTGCTGAAGTGTTGATAAGCCACTTAATCCTTTTACCACCTCACTGATTTAAGTTGAGAAGCTTTTAAACTCAAGTTTGCAGCTTTAAGTATAATCTTTGCATGAAAAGAAATCTGAGTATAGCTGCAGAACATGTCTTTAAAACGTCATGTGGTACTCTCCCTCAGCTCTGAAACGGAAAAATAACTAACTATTTCCTGGTTCATGCACCCTGGTCATTTACTTAGCCTCATTTCTCACTTTGTTATTGGTCCATTTGTCCTCTGTTAACTAGCAAAGGCATTGTCTGGTTCACCAGTGTTTTCCAAAAGTAAGCATCCCTCTTTCTCCATAATACAAGATTTGTTTTTACCCGTTATGTGTGAGGGGTGATGACCCAAGTGTTAACAAGGTGTTGATATTTACTGGCAGGAAACACTTAGGGCTTTAAAGAAATAAAAGAACAGGATTACGTTTCAAACTCTCTTTAGCAGTTGATATTGAGACGTCCACTGTGTTTGTGCATCCATCCCAACCTCTTTCTAATCAAGATCTCTCTTTAACAGACGCACTCAAAATTTCCCACGGGAGTATTATTATAGAGATTGTTGTTGAACCATGAAATAGTCACTGTAAATGCAATATGAAAAGCAGGATATGTTTTTAAATTAAGCTGGTTTTCCAAGCATTGTGTAATCATTTCCATGTTTCTGCTGAATTACTAATTAGTTTAATGTTTAAACTGATTTCTTTTTCTAGTTTCCTGGTCTACGTTTGTGTGCACAAGTATGGGGTGGAGTGTGCGTATGGACACTGCACATATATATAAGCCCATGTGGTGGGCTGTGTGTGCAGTTCCTCCTGGTTTCATCTGGTCTCCTGCAGCGAGAGACCATCAGGCAGCATGACCTCACAGCGATGGATGCTGGCATTCTGCTTTGCACTGGCCTCAGGTACCATGCAATTATGAATATTATTTAATTCTTCTAAGCAGAAAAAAGTGACAAGGGAAAAGGATATTGCAAAATCAAAAAAAGGACCAAAAATTAATGAATTATAGCAGCATAAACGGCAAAACTTTTAACATTTGCCATATTCTATAAAATTATTTGTTGTTTTTTATGGTTATTTCCTCTAGGTTTTTTTTTTTAATCACATTTGGCAAACTGGAGTAGGAAATGTCATTTTCACTGAGGGGTGGAATAAAAAAAGTATATTTGCTGTACTTAAGTATAAATTTGAGGAACAGTATTTCAATTTCATGCTACTTTTTTATTTCTACTATACTATATGTTGTTGTTTTTACTCTAGTAACATTTATTTGACAGCTTTACTTACTATTACTTTACAAATTAATAATTTACGCACAAAACGTATGATGAAATGTTGTAGATTAAACCACCCACTAGTCCAATAATATAATTAGTCAATTAGTATAACACTGACTGGAGCTATTGTTCTCAATTATGAGTTACTTTTGATACTGTAAAGTAGAGTTACTGTAGCTAATAATACTTTTACATGTGTGACATTTTCAATGCACGACTTTTACTTAATTAAAAGTAAAAGTCTTAAATATATAAAAAATAATCAATTTTTACTACCACTGATGTGCATTATCTGTGCATTACATATCTAAATATTGTATCTGGTACAACAATAACAATCCCCGCTGTATCCATTTGTGTTTTTAATCATAATTCATGTTTACTTCCACCATGACGCTGTATTTCTCCTAGTTTTAGGCACAGGGGAATCAGTCACAACAACAGAAACTCAGAAATGTGAGTATAATTCAATCAATGTTGGATATTGATCAGTTCATTATACAGATATATGTACCGGTTATATTGTTTCAGTTTTTCTGAAACTTTAAATTTTCAATTTCATTGTTTCACTGTTTTGTTTTAATTCATCTGAAACATACTGATACATTACATTGTTTTATTGTTTCTTTTGTAAAATATTTTATTTTATTTGGTTTATTTTATTCTATAGTATTTTAGTCAATTTATTTTACTCATTGTTACTTGCTTTCTGGAGCTGGACACGAGCAAATTTTACTGTACGTTGTCATGTGTATGATTGTGGCAAATTAATGTGATTTGATTTAGATTTTTTTAGACTTGAAATAATAGTTGATCATGTGGCTTATTGATTTTAAAAATGGTACTTTTAAAAATTTTATCATATAACAGACTAGAAAAAATTGACATTGACATTTTAAACCCTAAATCCAACATAACAGCATAATTTAATTGATTTACTGCTTCATTATTGAGCCCAGTTATGTCTTCATTGTTGAGCATTAATCAGTGAATTGTGATCAGACACTTGCAGGACGTTTGGCAGTGGAGTCGTCCAGCCTTTCAACAGTTCAAGTTACCACGTCCGGTCCAACTGCCCGTTCACCCTCACACGCTTCACCCACAACCGGGTGGAATGTGATATCACCGTAAGGCGAGGTGACAACGGGCTGCTGGTCCAAGTCGAGATCATTATCAACAAAGTCAGGACTGTTGTGCAGAACGGAAACATCCTGGTGGAGAAGAAAAGGTTCGGGCCCAACCCTGACCCGCCCTGATATTGTTTCATTACAGGGAAACTGACATCAAGTAATGATTCATGCAAAGTTCGATCCAATCATACATGAGTGTTTTGTCAAACACAAATCATTCACTTAAATTGGCATTCACACTCAGCCACCAAGCCAGGTGGTTTTTATGCATTCTTAATGTCATCAATGTTAGTTGATCATTAGCTTTGACTCTGGGACACATTGCATTATTAATGGGTTGTCTCTCCGGGTTGAAACAAATGAAAACATACAAGTATTCTGCAAGGTGACTTACAGGCTGTATTTGGGGGGAGGTGGACACTAATCTTTAACCAGTATTATAATTTTTTCAAATCAAAGTGGATTAAGTGAGAAGACTTCCTGAAAGACCTGGTTTGTCTGAGAAAGAGGAAATATACAAACAGACATACACAAACGGTTTATTAAATTATTTTGTTTTTATTTGTCTTTAAAATCCACTGTGATAACTCCTGTTCTCTGCATCTGTATTGGTGGAGCGTAACTAAGTACATTTACTTAAGTACTGTACCTAAGTACACATTTAAGGGTACTAGTGAGTATTTTAATCTCAAGCCAAATTTTTACTTCCACTCCACTACAATTATTAGTTAACTTTAGTTACTAGTTCCTTTACAAATTATGATTTCTGCACTCAAAATATTAAAATGTGCAGCTGAAACAATTAGTAGATTGATCGATTGATAGAAAATTAATTGGCAACTACTTTGATAATCGTCCTTTTTCATGCAAAAACATTTCCTGTTTCCAGCTTCACAAATATGAGAATTTGCTGATTTCCTTATAATTATTTTAATTATTTTGATAGATTAAACTGATTTAAATGTTTCTGCATTGAGTACTTTTAATACTTTTAAGTACATTTTCCTGATTGTACTTTTACTTAAGTAACGTTTTCAACGCAGGACTTGTAACATAGTATTTTTATTGTGTGTTATTAGTACTTTTACTTGAGTAAATGATGTGAATACTTCCTCCACCTCTCTTGATACCTCTGTATGTTTATTTGTTAACAGTGTTTCCCTTCCGTACGACCACACCTACCAGCACATCTTTCAGTACGGCATCTACACTAAACTGAAGAGCTCGCTGCTTCCTCTGTCGGTCACCTGGCACAACCTACCTGGAGGAATAGACACTGTGTGGGTGAGTTAACACACACAAGAGCATAAACACAGACACACAAATACATGCACACCTCATGCATCATCCCACATCCTCACAGCTAGTTTGGTACTGCAGAGCTCGAAACTCAACCACTGAAGCTACTTTTTTTATAAACTTGTTGTTAAAGGTGGAGCTGGAGCAGGAGCTGTGCAACGACATGACTGGACTGTGTGGAAAACACAACGTCGCAGGTATGATGGTTAAATTACTGGAATTGATAGCAGTATTGTTGTAATATAGCAGTAATACCATTAGCAATTGTGGTTATAATAGCCTATAAATGAGTTTTATATGGAATTTGTAGCTTTTGTTAAGCTGTATGTGATGTTAAATTAAAACTAGAATTGCACTCGGAGAGCGCAGACCTCCGCCAAGCTGCCCGAGTACGATTGCCCCCCCCTCTCAGCTTGATGCAGCTTGCGCCATCATCCACGTGTATTTTTGTTTATGCTGAGATCAGCTGACCGCAGCGGAGCAAACAAAATAAAACTCACCTAAACTGTCATCGTTAATCTTTCTAACAATCACCAAGTGTGCTTTGGTCGAACTCAACTGTAATTTCACCTAGTTTAATGTGAAAAAATGCTGAATCTACAGGTGTCCCCCCACTCCCTCCACCCCTCGCTTTCTTTCTGCAGGCAGAAGGAAAGATGCAGGGTGACGTGTCATGAACGCATCATCAGTTACACTGCGCATGTCTTAAAGCCTGTGGTGTTAATGCACAGGCTGAGCGGAGTTATAAAAACACATTTTCGAAGCCGGATCATGATCCGGATCACCACCAAAATCGAATAGGTTGTTCATTGTGCCACACCCCACCCCTCCATAAAGTTTAATTCAAATCCATTGCGGACTTTTTGGAGTAATCCTGCAAACAGACAAACCAACAAACCAACGTCGGTGAAAACATAACCTCCCTCATAGGCCTTCGGGCTTGGCGGAGGTCATAAAAAGAAGAATTCATAAGTCAAGTGAAACCACAAGTGTAAAATGAATGAGTATTTGTAGTCATGATTATAATGTAGTTGATTATAAGAATGCTGCACACATTTTGTTCATGCAAACTTTGATATTTGCTTGCATACAGTTTGCTCTAAGAATGTACAATTTTCATGAAATCAGGCAACGGGCAGCAGTTGATTACGGAGAGCGTGCTCGCTGATGACACATGTCAAACCCGAGATCTTGACTCCGCTGTGAATCCAGTAAGTTAACTGCTGAAATGGCTGACTGTTGATGATTTAAAACACAACCATCAGAGTGGATGCTGATGATACTAGATTCCAGTCTGCTGTTGGTACTGTACTGCTCCTCTCTACGTTACTTTCTTTGGGTTTTTTCACTCATTGACCTCACTGGAAAGAGGGTTTGAATTATTTGACGCAACTGTCTCTTTAGTTATAAAGTAATGACTTTCAGTAATTCATGTTTTTGGGAGGCAATCCATTCAGCTGCGTTTAAACACACCTCAGTTTAATAATAATAAAGTTTATTACTTATTTTTATAGCACATTTCATACAAGAAATGCAGCACAAATAGCTTTACAATAAAGGAGCATATAATTTAAAATAATGTATGCAATAATGTAATGTAAAATTAATGTAAAATAAGATAAAAACACACTTAAAATAAAAAATACGATTGAATAGAATACAAAACATAAGGAGGAAAATAAAAAACACTGAATAATAATAATATTGAGATCAGCATCAAAGGGTCTCCATTATTTTCTATTCTGTTCTGTTCTTTTCTACGTCAGTGGTGGAGATTTGAAGTTATAAGACAAAGTCCACAAGGCCATACAATATGTCATGGATCCAGATGTTCAGGTGGTTTCTCTGATGATATTTGCAGGCATGCAGAATGTTCTTTTCCTACACCTTGGATTGTCTGCGAGACAGGACGCCTCATTACATGCAACTCTGTGAAGAGAACATTTACCTCTACGAAACAAGCGGATACATCGGCTGTGCTTTCTTCAAAGAAGTTGTCCGACAGTGTGGAAATGAAAGCTACGCCTGGAACGTATGGAGAACTTTAACTGAATGTGGTAGGTGCTCTTTAAAACTAGATTTTTAAAGTTCTTCAAATTATTTGGCTCAAATTTCATGTTTGAATTATGTGATTGTTTCTGTGGGTGAACGCAGCGGAGCCGACTTGTCCTGGAGACCTGGTTTATGTAGAACAGGGACCGCCCTTTCTTCCCAGCTGCTCCAACCCTTACCCCACATTCTCCAACCAGGAACTCACCAGCTCCTGTGTCTGCACAAAGGGTGAGAGAGCACAATCTGACGTTATGATGTAGCTCTTCACTTGTTGTTGCATTGCTTGTTTAGCCTACATGAGCCTAATATTAAAAGGTATATTAATTTGTGTTGTAGGTGAGGTGCTTAATGATCGCGCAGATGGCTTCCACTGTGTGAGTGTGTCCAGCTGCCCCTGTGTGTTTGCTGGCAAGAGCTACTCAACCGGGGACATACGCAGCACCAAGTGTCAGTCATGGTAATTCAATTCAGTTCAAACTTTATTTCAGAACCAGTGGGAAATAAGTGAATAAGTGAAGCCAATGCTGAAGTGCTTTAAACTCGTATTCTTTCTACTAGCCAGCAGGGGGCGACTCCTCTGGTTGCAAAAAGAAGTCTGATTGTATAGAAGTCTATGAGAAAATGAGCCTACCTCTCACTTGATTTATTACCTCAGTAAACATTGTAAATATGAGTTTATGGTCTCAATCACTAGTTTCAAGTCTTCTCCAATACAGCATGAGTCAAATAGACCATAAAGCAGGGGATGCTTTAGGCCGTGGCTACCTTGTGATTGACAGGTCGCTACCACGGTGTTGTCTGGTCTGGGAGTTGTCCGTGTTTTCGTCGTAGAACTTTAACCCTTTCACAGTGTGTTTTCAGTTCATGAAAGTTAATTGTAACATTTTGGTTGCCTAAAAATGTCTTATTCAGTGATTGGTTATACTTAGCTCCACCCTCTCATGTCACCTCTGGCGGCAAAAAAACAAGATTCATACGGGATCCTACGCTGTATAAAATTTGATTTTAGTAATTCCCAGATATGGATAAGTATTGAAAAAAGAAAAGAGACGTAAAGTTTTTAATTTAAGTTTTCATCCTCATGTGTCTTCTACAGTATGTGTGACAGCGGGAAATGGCGATGCTCTGAAAACCTCTGCCCCACCAGATGTCTAATTGAAGGGCAGTTTGTGACAACATTCGATGGCAAACAATTTGTCGTCCCTGGTAAATGCACGTATGTGGCTTCACAGGTGAATTTTTCCCCCAGTAGCTCAACATGTAACATTAACCCATGTTGTCTTTTTTATGATACTAACTGCTCTTTTAATTTTTAAGGGTCTCAACTGGACAATAACAATAGAGTTTTCTGCAAAGGCGCCCTCTCTGACAAAAGTTATTCTTCAGCTTTTTCAGGTACAAGCAGTCTTTGAGGGTTGAATTTTAAATGATATAATCTATAAAAAAAAATGTCACTGACTATAAATGCCCTTCTTTTTTTGAATTGGCAGGACTCGTATACATTCTCACACAACATGGTTAAATTAGGAGAAGAGGACATGACTGAACTTCATCAGTCTGGTAAAAAAAAATGGGAAGAACTGTCGTCCATTGCATCTATTGACTGGATCATAGATTTGAATATGTGATATGTCTTGTAGCCTTAGTTACCCACCCACCTAAACACTTACCAACTTCTGTCCCCTGTCAGATCATGCTCTGGTTTTCTGGCAGTCCTCCTTGTACGTCCAAGTCCACACATCCTTCGGTATGAAGATCCAAGTCCAGATGTCTCCTGAAATCCAGCTGTACATCACCCCACCCAGAAACCACACTGGCATGATCTCAGGTCAGGATGTCAGTCTACAAACGAGCCAACGTTTTGTTTTTATGAGCTCTCAAGACCAAAAAATAAAATACAAGAATACATGATCCAGTTTGTAATCAGAGTCGTTCTGTCTTTCAGGTCTTTGTGGCAACAGCAACAACGACACCACAGACGACTTCACCACCAGCAGCGGGATCATCGAGAACTCGGCTCAACCGTTCGCTCAGTCCTGGAGTGTTGGTGCTTGTCCTCGGAACATACCCCCCACCTGCATCAACACTGACAACGGTACTAATTAAGGATGGAACGTGCTTCTAAAATGTCGGAAATATGTGTATAGATTCATGCATCGTATTTTATTTGTCTGCCTGAATTCTACATATCAGGGATGAGAAGTTATTAAAAAAATTAAATAGAAAAAATAGACATACAATTATTATATTTTGATATTAAAATATTGGAATTTGCTCTATAGTTTGCTTGCTTCTCTGTCAAATACTTATTATTATTAATCAAATATTTTTATTGATTTCTTTTTCACTTTTAAGCAAACTTCATACACTTCATAAACATGACAAACACTTGACATCTAACATACTGGTACATGCTTTCATACCGTAGACTTATACACAGACAAAACCATTGTACTACGGGGGGGATAGGTAACTAAATAACTAAATAATAATACAAATAAATATAAAATGTATTTATAAAATTTAAAAATAGATAAATTAATTAATGAATGTATATATATATATATATTTACATAAACAAAAAAGTTCATAAATAAATTAGAAAATAATAATAAATAGGATAAAAAAACTAATGAAAATAAATATATATACAAATACTTAAACTACAAGGACAAACAAACATATTTCATTGTCTCAATATGTATTTTTGCAGAAATATATGCTGAGGAAATGTGCTCTGTGTTGAACAACCCAACTGGGATATTTGCTAAGTGCCATGATCACATCCCAACTGATCACTACCACACGGTAACACTTTTGCACCGTACTTAATAAGTTTTAGTGTTTTCAACAATTGACATATCAATGACTGACTCCTGTTAGCATAAAACAGATTGTTTTTGTTATTTCCAGGCTTGCATCCAAAGAACATGTAACTGTGGCAACAGTCCGCCTCAGTGCCTGTGTGTTGCTCTGGGCAGCTACGCCAAAGCCTGCGCCAGTCTGGGTGTTGTAATTGGTGACTGGAGGAAAGCTACCAACTGCAGTAAGTACAGCTTTGATAAATATACAATTTATTCTGTCTGTATCCTCCCACTTTACACAGTCCACTGAAAAGAGCCAATGTTCAACATAACAACTGGCTCCAAAAAGCCTAAATCAAATACATTCTGCTCCATTTATGAGATTGTTGTTTTTCACTTTTGTGATAATGATAAAAGGATGATTAAAAACCATTCAGACACCAGATGTTTATAACAGTAAATGTAAAGGCTTTATACAGATTATAGGTTGAATCAACTACCGTGTTACAACTGCCAAGAGTGTAAAATTATGTTCATAAGAATGTCACATATAGTAGTGTTAAAATCAGTGGTACATTAATGTTAATGTTGTGTCCCAGCTCTGACATGTCAGAACAACCAAAAATTCTCCTACAACATGCAAGCCTGCAACCACACATGCCGTTCCCTGTCTGGCTTCGACCTTACCTGTGGGCTGGACGACGCTCCCGTGGAGGGCTGTGGCTGTCCGGAGGGAACCCATCTGAACCAAGGATACATCTGCACCCGAAAGTCAGAGTGCGGTTGTCACTACCACGGCGGTATAACAGCCCCGGGATCTATTATTATCGAAGGACGAAAGTGGTGAGCTGATCATCTGAATATTTACAGTCAATTACAATGCTTAAAGGCATACTATGCAGGAATTGTCGTTTACTGTTTGTAAATACTATATTCAAAGTTGGCCCCTCCTGAAAGCCAACCCCCAGATTCACTCTCATTTGGAACAAGCTTTGTCAACGTCGCTATATTTACGTTTATTCGGCGGCGGCGGCGCTGTGTCCATCATTTTTGTAGCTTACTCATGGATGCGTGCTTGTGCGTGCATGGGGGCAACACACCCAGGGGAAGAAAATACAGGCAGAGGTCTTTGTGGATACAGACACAGCCAAACACTTCTAGTGGGTCATAAGTGATGATCTTCTATTTTAAGAAAATCCTGCACAGTATACCTTTTAAATACCATTTATGTCTGAGGCTTTTACCCACTGTCTACCCTAACCAAGTCTTCCCAAATGCTGTTATAGTGAGACTACACCTATGATGTAAACATACTGTATGTAGGCAAAATTGTTTTATATCTCAAACCAAAATATTGTGTTTATTGCAGCATCTGTGAGAATGGAGAACTGCACTGTTCTCCGGATTGTGGTAAATATATATTCTTCTATCAAAATCATCCTTTGTTACCTTTGCTCCATTGATTATTCAACTTCATTAATATGTTAAAAGTGGGAATTCACCCAGAGTTTTAACAATAAAAAAATGTAATGCTAGTTTCTGCAAAACAAAAGGAAAAAAATAAAAAATTAAATCTGTGAACTGTCTGGAATCTTATTAACGCAGGGTGCAAAAATGGGAAGGTTTGTTTTCATTGCTCCGAGTTCCCAGTTAACACGGCTCAGAAAACCTGTGACAGTCTCAGCAAACCAATGGTAGGTCAACAGATATTATGTTTCTATACATGACTTGCTTATTCATGAATTATTCTTCATTCTTCATTTGAAAGCAGTATCTGACTAATTACCCGTTAAAACTGTAAGCTTAATAATATGGCTATTTATTATTATTATTATTATTATTATTAGCATTAAATTGAGAGCAGCTGCTACTGAAATCTGTCATTTGATTTTTAAATTTTTTTACCGGTCACTTTGTCCAAATACAGGTTTCTTTTATTGTGATGGTTACAACATATTCTTTTGGTGTGATTTCCAGGTGACCAATATGACCTGTGAGAGTGGCTGCTACTGCCCACATGACCAGTATGAGGATCACCGTGGAAACTGTGTTCCTCTGGACAACTGCACCTGTGTGTACAGTGGCAAAGTATTCAGCGTGGGACAGCACGTCAAAACCAACTGCAAAACATGGTAACACCTGTTGCTTTCATAATTGTTCATTGCTATTAAAGCCAGAGGCTAAAAGGTTTACATCACTACTGTTACAGTATCTGTGGTCAGGGTCAGTGGCACTGCAGAGACGAGCCTTGCCCCGGGAAGTGTCAAGTTTACGGGAACGGACACTACCAGACCTTCGACTCCAAATGGTATCGCTTCGATGGACAATGCCAGTACATACTTGTAGAGGTGAGACATGAAGCACGAAAGCTTTGTAGGCCTCCAATGCATCGCCTTCAAAGGATACAGTACATCATCCAAATACTATAGGGAATTTTTTAAAATATATGCCCAGAGTTTGCCATATTTTTCATTTTAAATATGATCTTTTTACTTTAAGGATGACTGTGGAAATGGAAAGGGCACCTTCTCTGTCAGAGTGGAGAGCGTCCCCTGCTGTGACGAGGCGCTCACCTGCTCTCGCTCCATCATCCTCGACCTTCAGGTGGATTTCTGGGAGCTATTGTCCACATGTTTATTATCATTATCTTCATTATACTAATATTAATTCCGTTATTCACTTTTTTCCATCCCATTGCTTCACACACTAAAAATATTCTTATACCATGAGTTGTACCTGTGCTGTCCTAACAGGGCGAAGTCACCCTGACACTGAGCGACATGAAGGTGACCAGGCGCCACCACGAAGGCTGGACTCTGCAGCAAGATCCGCTTTACTCCACGCACACCGTGGGACTCTACATCATAATCTCAGTGCCGAGCAGAGGGATCACTCTCATCTGGGACAAACACACCCGGCTCACCATCGAGCTGCATGCGTACTGGAGGGTGAGTGATGAGGATTTGGAAATCTAGTTATTTATATATATCACTTGTCACACTTTGATCCTGAGCCTAAATTGCTTAATGTCTTCTTGCTTCCTCTCTCAACTTTGTACTGATTTATTTATTTAACCAGCTCAAGTCAACTTCGATTTAGATCAAAGCCTCTATGTGTTACTACTAGAAAAGACACTAACATTATATTTAAGCATTGATCATCACTAATAGATCCATCCTCCCTAAACATCAGCAGTTCCTTTCATTTTAAGTGTACTTGCTGAACTTTTTAATACATTTTAAAATTCATTTCACAACCATCTCTCCTGCAGAACCGAGTGTGCGGCCTCTGTGGCAATTTTGACTCCAATGAGATGAATGACCTTCAGATAAGTGGCTCAGCAGGTACATTTTCTTTTTGATTTTATGAAGATATGACGTTTAGTTTTGTCACAGTGGTCAAAATAACACCAAAACATTTTTTTTTTTTAGTGGAGTCCAGTCCTCTGGCATTTGGCAACAGCTGGAAAGCCGCCACAACTCCTTGCTCTGATGTGATCACTGAGATATTTCCATGTGAACGCAAATCCTACTGCTCAGCCTGGGCCCAGCGGCGCTGTATGATCCTTACAGGAGACACATTCAATGATTGCCACTTAAAAGTATGTATTTTACATATTTAGCATGACACCAACACCAGGGGTCAGGGGTTGGACTCCTGTGCAGGTCTTTAGTTGCTATAGCTTTGAAACCATATAATAAGTATATACAGTTATAGACCCCTCACAGAGAGCCCTTAGATGTGTTAGTAAAAGCTCTATTTTTGGATGTTCTACAGGTGGATCCAGATCCCTACTACCATGCCTGTGTGCAGGAGTCCTGCTCCTGTGAGTTTGAAGGGAAGTTCCTGGGCTTCTGCACAGCTGTGGCGGCCTACGCAGAGGCCTGCAGCGAACAGGATGTGTGTGTAAAATGGAGGACGCCTGATTTGTGTCGTAAGTTAAGACCCTTTTTTCCCCCCACCAACATTAATTTGACTCTTAAAGGAACAGTGTGCAACATTTAGGGGGATCTATTAGCAGAGATGGAATATAATATTAAGAAGTATGTTTTATGTATAATCAGCTGAAAATAAGAATCATTACCTTAGAATGAGCTGTTTATATCTACATATGGAGCGGGTCCTTCTTCACGGAGCTGGCCGCCATGTTTCTACAGTAGCCCAGAACAGACCAACCAAACACAGAAGGACATTCACGTTTTCACATTTCTTGCGTCAGCCACTGTAGTTCTCCTACACGCTTGACACACAGGAGAAGTTTCAGCTGGTTGTAATCTGCAACCTCACCACTAGATGCCGCCAGATCCTACACACTACACCTTTAAAGACATCTTTTTTTCAGATGGTAGCAGCAATGCGACATTTTAGAACAACTTCTAACTTAAACCCATAAAGAGAACATAGATTAGATCAGCACCAGTCAGTCGAGTGAAAGGAGATCGTCATGTAAGGAAGCATTTTAACAAAACAATTTTTTTTAGTGGGCTATGCTCAAAGTGCTAAAGATGCATCATCTCTTGTTCAAGTTTACTTTCATGCTAAAGAGTTGGTAATATGGAACATATAGTACATTAGAGACAATTTAAAGGTAAATATCCAAGTTTCATTTCACTGCTTGGTATTTCACGTACTTTATACACTTTATATAATGTTTTATCAATACTGGAATATTTCTTTGTCATTATGCAGGGACTGACACTGTGTAAGACACATAAATAAAGTAATCAATCAATATAGCCAACAATCCATATGATGAAAAGTGTGTCAATTATTATTGGATTTCTGCAAATCATAAACATAAACTCTATAAGTCTGTAACAACTTACCCTGTCATCATTTAAACCTTAGCGGTCTACTGTGACTACTACAACGAGCAGGGCCAGTGTAGCTGGCACTATGAAGCCTGCGGTGAGACGCTAACCTGCGGAAAAGACAACTACGTGACTCGCAAGCTGGAAGGTAAGCAGACTTTCTCAGTTTTATCCTAATGTAACTGCTAAACTTAATTCTTAATCATCAGTTAAATTTAGTGAAAATGAAAATTGAAAACAATGTTTTAATGTCTAATTCTGGCAGTATTGCAAGCAAACTTATTTAAACTGAATAAAACCCTCACAATTTAGATATCTATGAAATGGTTTTTTTTCTAGTCAATGTTTAGTACAAATCCATTTGCACCCATAAAATAAACATTATGTGTATTCTTGGAAAAGGCTGCTACCCCAGATGTTCAAAGGATGGTGCATACTATGATGAAAATACTGGTGAATGCACCAAATTGAGAAACTGCACCTGTTATTTTAATGACACTATCATTCAGCCTCGGGCATTGGTGATGATACAGTCTACTGAGTGGTAAGTTCAGCAATTCTTCACATATATAGACAGTATGTCTACATATGTATATGTTCAGCATAATCTGAAAAATTGTGCACATTTCATTAGTTGCTACATTGACAACTGGATATTTATGATTTTCTTATATTATCCTCCTCAGTCGCTGTGAAAATGGAACAATGAACTGTCGTGAGTATGAATTATATTCATGTACGACTACATTTACAAAATACCAGTTACAAAAAACTATTAGCTTTTTAAATATTTTAGATTAGAGTATATCTGCCTTCACAGAACCTGTTTTCAAAACACCAGACCTCTATTCCACCTCTGCTCCAACAGCACCTCCGCCCACTACTACACCTGCTCCTACATCAAGCCCTCCCACCACAGCTGCCTCAACCACCACTGAAACAACAGTGCTGTCTACTACCACTACACCAACAACCACAACTGCTTCAACTACCACCGAAACAACAATGCTTTCTACTACCACTACACCAACAACCACTGAAACGTTGTCAACAACCACCTCTACACCGATGACGACCATTCCCAATGTCTCAACTACCACAGAAAATTGGTCAACTGAGGTTTCCACCACCTCTACACCAACAACTACAACTACCTTAACTACGGCTGAAACATCGTCAACAGCGCCCCCTACCACCTCTACACCAATGACGACCATTCCAAATGTCTCAACTACTACTGAAAATTGGTCAACAGCGCTTTCCACCACCGCTACACCAACAAATACAACTTCCTTAACTACAGCTGAAACATCGTCAACAGCGCCCCCTTCCACCTCTACACCAATGACGACCACTATCAATGTCTCAACTACTACTGAAAATTGGTCAACATCGCTTTCCACCACCTCAACACCAACAACTACAACTACCTTAACTACGGCTGAAACATTGCCAACAGCGCCCCCTACCACCTCTACACCAATGACGACCATTACCAATGTCTCAACCAGTACTGAAAATTGGTCAACATCGCTTTCCACCACCTCAACACCAACAACTACAACTACCTTAACTACGGCTGAAACATTGCCAACAGCGCCCCCTACCACCTCTACACCAATGACGACCATTACCAATGTCTCAACTACTACTGAAAATTGGTCAACAGCGCTTTCCACCATCGCTACACCAACAAATACAACTTCCTTAACTACAGCTGAAACATCGTCAACAGCGCCCCCTTCCACCTCTACACCAATGACGACCACTATCAATGTCTCAACTACTACTGAAAATTGGTCAACATCGCTTTCCACCACCTCAACACCAACAACTACAACTACCTTAACTACGGCTGAAACATTGCCAACAGCGCCCCCTACCACCTCTACACCAATGACGACCATTACCAATGTCTCAACCAGTACTGAAAATTGGTCAACATCGCTTTCCACCACCTCAACACCAACAACTACAACTACCTTAACTACGGCTGAAACATTGCCAACAGCGCCCCCTACCACCTCTACACCAATGACGACCATTACCAATGTCTCAACTACTACTGAAAATTGGTCAACTATGCTTTCCACCACCTCTACACCAACAACTACAACTACCCCAGCTACATCTGCTACATCTGCTGAAACCTCAGGTCCAACTGAAGTAACCATGTCAGAAGCTCCAACTGAAACATTTACCTCTTCTACACATTCAACCACTCAACCCACTACCACCTTCTCAGAAGCAACAACGTCTCAGGGAGTGACGTCTAAATCCACGACGATGCCCCCAACAACATACACCACCGAGATGCCCACAAGTGAAGGATTTACCAATGCAACATCTACCACTGAACTGATAACCACTGAAGAATCAGGCACAACAATGACAACATACCCCACAGAAGTCACCGGCACAACAACGACATTCACAACTGCTAAACTGGTATCAATTACGGCTGAAACGTCGTCAACAGCGCCCCCCACCACCTCTACACCAATGACGACCATTCCCATTGTCTCAACTACTACTGAATATTGGTCAACAGCGCTTTCCACTACCCCTCCACCAACTACAACTTCCTCAACTACGGCTGAAACATCGTCAACAGCGCCCTCTACACCGATGACGACCATTACCAATGTCTCAACTTCTACTGAAAATTGGTCAACAACTACAACTGTACCAAGCTCCACAACCAAGGGTGCGTGCCATGTACTCGCTCTGCACATTAGTCTGTTTTTTTTCACTTATCCTAGCAATCAGTTCCTTAAATAATTGCCTAAACTATTCTATTCCATGGTCACTGTCTTCTGTTTTGTGTTTATAGAACCACCAGTGTGTGAGTGTACAGACCTGAAGAGGAGAAAACGCTGGGATTGCGGTGAGACGTGGACAGAGGACTGCTTCCATAAGAACTGTACAGATGGGAAGATAGAGTTGACTTCAGTGGTTTGTCCAGAGTCTACAATTCCCAACTGCCCCAGAGGCCAAGCCACAAAAGTCTCAGATGGATGCTGTGAAACATGGAAGTGTGATTGTAAGTGTTGTCCGTCTTTGCCACTGCTCTCGTTTGCCCCCATTTATCCCTCTACATGTCTATCTCTGATATTTTCTGTGTGTGTTTAGGCAGTGTATTTTATTTCAGAGTACAAAGTGCTGCTCTTGAGAACAGCATCAAGTAATCTTGTTCCCAATTCCCTTGAATCAATCCGCACTGACGTATCTGTCCTTATAACGCCACACTCTGTGAGGCTGTAGTTAAGGACATTGGTGCTTTGACCTATATGCTAACGTCAGCATGCTAACATGCTAACAATGACAAAGTTAACATGCTGACGTTTAGCAGGTAACGTTTACTGTGGTCACTATCTTTGTTTAGAATGCCATCTCTTGCTAATCAGCACTTATCACAAAGTACAGTTAAGGCTGATGGGAATGTTTCGTAGGTATTTGGTAATGATGTAAAGTGTTGGACACATGTCAAACTAGATGATGGTACTAGAGGAAAAGTTAAGGGATCACCAAGATAATTGTAACGAATCCTGTGGGGAACATGAATGCATGTCGTAAATGTCATGGCAATCCATCCAATAGTTGTAGAAATGTTTTAGTCTGGAACACAGGGGTGAATTGAGCGACCGACCGACAATGCCATCAAAGAGTATAGAAGCAAAGAGACGAAACTCCATGGATAAATAAAGAGATGTCTGTAAATCAGAGGACTTTTGAGGTAAATCAACTTCCCAGTATGAACACTTAAATAGCCCTCATTTAAATCATTATGTCCTAAAAATTTAAAATTCACTAATAGCCGAATCAAGTTATTTTCCTCAGCATTATGAACGTGCATCAGACCCACAAGACTGCACCGCCCTGCACGCTCATATGACACATTTGGTTCTGCCAGCTTCCTGCTAGCTGTTTGCGGCTGTAATAATGGATATATTGGCTGTAATTCACCACTTTTATTACCTTATAATACACCCATGGGCTGTGTGCTGTAAGCCTGTACCGTGGTGGGATGTATTAACGTCTCTGTTCCCAAACAACCGGTTATCGGCCAGTAGCTAGTAGTGCTAGTAGCATGACATAAACAGAATTTAATGGAGTTGTAGGCTATTTACTAACACGCAAGGCAAAAGCACAGGACACAACCTCTTATACGTCCATGGTCTGTGGTCTATTGGACATCCATTTTGGGGGTCCCTGACATGAAAAAGTTTGATATTGCTCTCAAAATCTGTGTGCTCACTTAATGCTCCTCTGGGAAGCAGCCGGGCAGACAAGTTTATTGAATAAATGTGCGATGTTGCAATGGAATAAACAATTTACTTTCATTTCTTATCAATATACAGTCTTTGATGCCATCCCTAGAGCCAGGCTGCTAACGTGGCTAATTCTTTTCTTTTCTGTCCATATCTATTAAAATCACCTCTTAACCTCCCTAGGTCGCTGCGAGCTATATGGGGACCCCCACTACATCTCTTTCCAAGGTGTAACCTTCGATTTCCTGGACGAATGCACCTACATCCTGGTGGAGGAGCGGTCACCGCGTCATCATCTGACCATTGCTGTGGACAACGTAGACTGTGTGCCGGGCCTGCAGGGCTCTTGTGCTAAAGGCATCATCCTGAAATATCAGGACAATATAGCTACACTCCGTATCCTACCGCGATTGTTTGGAGTACAGGTAGGATAAAATGCAACTCTATTTATTACAGTATGTCACGATAAAGCGTATTTTTACTTCAGAGCTCTACTATTTACCATACCATACTCTATTGAAAGAATTAAGTTGATACTGATCTAATTCTCCCTAGGCAACTCTGAACAACGTGACCATAGAGCCACCATATGAGGAGCACGGGTTTAGGTTTGAGACCACGAGGTACTTAGTGTCAATCTACCTCCCAGAGCTCCGCTCTTATGTCTCCCTCAGTCCTTCTTACACCCTGGTGGTCAGTCTGGCCATGGAGTACTTCCTCAACAACACCCAGGGACAATGTGGTGGGTAATGGATCGAAGGGGACGGTCCACGGGTGTGGTTAAATGCATATTATACATCCATTTTGACAGTGGTTGTTTGGGTGTAGGGGTGATTTTCAGGTAATGCAAAAAGAACCTCTAAATCTCGCAGATTTTTTATGAATTTATTAGCTTAATCGTGTCTGACAATTTTATAACAGTAGCCAACATGTTGCTAAATTAGCTTGTAGGCTAACAAAGCCAAACAGCTCTAGGCCCTGATCTGAAAGAGCGCGTTTTGCAGGTGGAAAACGCAAGGCGCACCACACCGCGCCTTTTTGGTGGCCGATCAGACGAGGTTCAAGGTTCTTTATTTGTCATATGTCAATTCCAGCAAAGCAGTCATTGGCAATGAAAATCTTCGGTCTCAGGTTCCCTCAACAACGCTCATAAAATATGTATATATATAAGAGGGGAAATCACACTAATAAATGTAAAAGCAAAATATAATCTAAGGCATAAAGTAAGTATAGAATAGTAATGTAAAAGTAATTTTGTTGAGGACAGTATTTCAGATGGGAAAACTGAACAGAGGTGTACACAGGAATGTAGTATGTATAGAGAAGTAATAAATAAATAAATAAAATTAATTATATAAATATATATATATACTGTATATACACAGAGGTTTAACAGTTTGGAAAACAGTAAAGTGAAGTGAAGGAAATTTGCTGCGTCTTTTTTTTAATTGTTGCCAGGAAACCACCAAATGAGTGCTAACGTTAACTTAACACAAACCATAAACGCTACCTAATAGTTAATAGTACAGTTCAAATTTATGAAAACAACTTACCCGAAATCTGAAGTACTGCACTAATTTGCCTCCAGACCTGCTGTTTTCTGTTCGGATCATGGTAACTACGATTGGTTAAGTCATATATATCTCCTGGTGTCCAGCAAAAGTCACCACAATGAGAAAAAAATAATGTCAGTCACTTTTCCGTTGTTGAATTTTTTCAACTTGAGGCGTACAGGGCGCAAAAATGCGAGGCGCTCAGCATCGCAAATCAGCACGCAAAACGCTTCAAACAATTACAAAAAGCTGCACCAGGCTGCTAAAACGTGCTCAGTCTGATCAGGAACTTAAGCTGCATTAAACACTTTCTGATCACTGAGGGCAGAAAGAAACACCAATCCCAAAGAAACATGTTGTCTTTGATCCAATTTGCTTGTTTACATTTTGCACATTTAACTTTTTAACTTTTTTAACCAGCCACTTTCTGTTTTTTTAGATAGCATAAATGCTGCTTGTTTGAGGTTTCTTGCTTGAATGTCTGCGTATAGTTTATAATAGGGGGAAGGGGTTGGTCTACGTATGGGCCATATAACCATAAAAAAAGGCTAAAAGCCATACATAGTGTGAGTGGTGTAGAGTGTTTATGTCAATTAAAAGGTTTATGTGTATATTAGACATCAGATGGCACCTCTCCGTGTTCTCCCCAGGTGTATGTGGCGTTGCATCATGTATCCGTAAAGGAGGGCAGATCGAGGACAACAGCTGCTGTGATAAGACGGCCTATGACTGGGTGTACGCCGACCCGCTGAAGCCGGCCTGTGCTTCTGCACCAAGGGACTTACCTTGTTACTCATCCACTACAGTACCCACTTACACAACCACTACCACCCCCTGCCCTGCGAGCTCACTATGTGAGCTGCTACACCACCCGTAAGCTTCACACACACACACACACACACACACACACACACACACACACACACACACACACACACCTCGTCAGGGAATTTGTGGTAGATTTGGGAATTAGTGTGTTTACTCCGACGCAATGCTTTTCCTTTACTTAAGAGTTACCTTTGTGACTAATGCAGACACAAAGTAGTACACCCTACCTACTAATTCCCTGGCAGTCAACCCTTAACAACCTCCACGCAACCACCTAGTGGTGACCTAGCAACCACCTAGTAACCTTGACTAAACATTAGGGCTTGGCTTATTATTAGGGTTGTCAAAGTTAGATAAAGCGTTAACCCAAATTTGTTTTAACACCACTCATTTTTTTAACACATTAACACAATTGATCTTTCAGAGGTTGTAGCAGGCTCAGTTTTAAAGCTAATGTGAAGATACTGGTACATGAAACTAGAAAACCTAACCATGTAATACCAGCTTGTCGCAAAGGAGGTTAAATAACGCTCTGAACTTGCACTTAAGTTTTGGCGAGGAAAAACTGTCATGGCCAGTTTTAAATGGGTGAATGAAAATGGGTTCTATGGGTACCCACGAGTCTCCCCTTTACAGACATGCCCACTTTATGATAATCACATGCAGTTTGGGTCAAGTCATAGTCAAGTCAGCACACTGACACACTGACAGCTGTTGTTGCCTGTTGGGCTGCAGTTTGCCATGTTATGATTTGAGCATATTTGTTATGCTAAATGCAGTACCTGTGAGGGTTTCTGGACAATATTTGTCATTGTTTTGTGTTGTTAATTGATTTCCAATAATAAATTAATAAATATATACATACATTTGTATAAAGCAGCATATTTGCCCACTCAGATGTTGATAAGAGTATGAAGTACTTGACAAATCTCCCTTTATGGTACATTTTGAACAGATAAAACATGTGCAATTAATTGTGATTAATCATGGACAGTCATGCGATTAATCGAGATTAAATATTTCAACAAACCAACTAAAAATTGAATCTATTCTGTTTCCTCAGAGTCTTTTCAAATTGCAGCGGGTACGTAAATCTGGCCCTTAAAAAGAAGAACTGTGAGTTTGATTCATGCAGGAATGGTCCTTGCTCATCACTAGAGCAAGCTGCTGAGGAATGCATGAATGCTGGTGTCCGTGTTGACTGGAGAGCACTGACTAACGGAAGCTGTAGTATGTATCTTTTATACTTTTTCTTATACTCTGTAAAGCAAAGCCGGTCATACTAGGGACTTAATGTATGTCTTGAAACTGATACTTGACGTTAATAACTTAATTGTCCTTGTTCATTGTTTCAGATGTGACATGTCCAGACGGATTGGTTTACAGAGAATATCGTGACAAGCTGGATGACTTCTGCTTTGGAGGGTTTGTAAAATTCACTTTGACCAAATAACACCCTTACACTTGTTCTTGTTTTGTTTTTTTTGTAATTAGTATTTTATTGATTTTTTACATAAACATTGTCACAAAATAATATTAATATAAAAAACAATAATAAATAAAAGACATAAATGAATACATTTAAAAAATAATATCTACAAAATCCTAGTATACAAATAAAATGCAAAAAATAAATATAAATAAATAAATTAAAAGAGACAAATGAAATACATATTCCTACATTCATCTGCACCATGATCTAATCTAATTTACAAGAATCCAATACATTTTCAAACACACAAAGTGTGTGTGAGTGTGGTGTGTATACAAGTATTGTGTGATGGTGTGTGCTTTACTTCAAGGTCTGTCCACATGAGCAATGTATTCCAAGTAGTCTCCCCACTCCACCACATATTTCTCAGTCCTGTCCTTCAAGCTGAAAGAAAGTTGTTCGTATGATGCCACTTTTGCCAACTCTGTGAACCACTCCTGAAAAGAGGGCTCGCCGGGATTCCTCCAGTTTCTCATTATAATTTGCTTTATACTGGTCTGAATAAAGTCCGAGGCTCCACAGTGAGATGTCATTTGTGGATCACTGAGAACATATAGCCTCGGGCAGGACTCACAGACACTTGTTCTTGTTGATTTCTCACTTGGTTAAATCCCAAATGTTTGCCCTATCAAGATGTCCACCATTTCTGTTTCTCTTCTGGTTTTGGCTGCACAGAATGCGTTATCAAGGAGCGTCCCTCGAGAACAGCAGGGAAGGCTGTTTTTGTCCCAGCGGCCTCTTCAGGGCAGGAAATCACTCTCACATCTGTGTGTCTGACTGTCCCTGTGAGTAACATGGGCTATAAGGCTGACACTCACACCTAGACATATGTTGTCATAATAACAAGTGTTAATGTACAGTTTGTGTCTCTTCCGTCAGATTGTAAAGGACCACTCGGTGAGCCCAGAATGGTGAGTAACTTTTGTCTCATCAGTGCGAAAATAGTGATATTTCTGACTCTTGATTGTATTCTAGATATTTAAAAGCATTTCTATACCTGTTCACCAGGGTGGCGAGGTGTGGCAGTCCGGCTGTTACCAATGTACATGTAACAACAAGACTCACACAGAGGAGTGTGTTCCAAAACCCCCGGAACCAGCTCCCCTCTGTAGCCCCAGTGCTGTACTGATAAACACCTCGATGTACACCTCCTGCTGTGCTGATCAGATTTGTGGTAAGCACTGGCACGTCATAATATTTTAAATGGTTTAAAGGTCCCATATTTAAAGAAAGTGAGATTTTCATGTCTTTTATATTATAAAGCAGGTTTAAGTGCTTTATAAATCCTGTTAAAGGGGCTGTTTGTAACTTCTTACACGTATAAATCGTTTCGGGTCGGTGTCCCATGCGCGCTCGCGTGTGGCTACGATGTTCAGACTCAGACTCCAACACAAACTACACGGAAGCACCAAAACCGCAAAGTTATATCTAGTGTAGCCCGTCTTGCTAAACAGTGTTGACCACGGTCGGAGGACACGGGGGAGACTGTAGCTTTGGTCTCCAGGACCGGAGTCTCTGCTGTACTCTGCTCCTCTGCTCCTCTGCTTGCCTTCACTCACACACCGCGCTCGTTCTTGCTTGCTCTTTCGCTCCACTCTCACGTGCATGCGCGCACACTACACACTGCAGAAGAGTTAGTTTAGCTCTGAGAATATTTAGTGAATGTACAGTGGACGTTTGTGCAGAATTAAATGCTGCAGCTCCTCCAGACCAACAGAAGTTTCCCGTGTCTTGTGAAGTGATGGGACTCCGCAGATAGAAACGTTATCGTCTCCGACCAAAACTCCGGTGTCTCTCCTGTTTCCTCCGGCCGCGGTCGGAAGGCTGAAGCAGGAAAAGCCAACACTAGGATCAGCTTTGATTCTTGGAGAGACCTTCATCTGGTCAGCTAACATTACTGACAAGCAGGTGAAATATAGTGATACTGTGGTTTTAGCTGACATGTGTCGCAATCACAAGCACGCACGAGCAATAGGACGCTGACTTTCTTTGACTTAATGGCCACAGATGTCGCTGTTAACAAGCAACTTCTGATTCTTACAAACAGTCCCTTTAAACTATCAAAACGCTCAATATACAGAGAAACACACACAGCCCGTATTCACAAATTGTGCGTTTGAAACAAGCCGTTAGGATTTCTGTCCATTTGTGATGTTATAAATATACAATATTTAGACCATTACACGGTTTTAAACATTTTAAATGTGTCCCAGTTCATTTCCCGTTGCAGTGGATGTAAATAACATCAGCTGACAGGAAATCATGGACCCAAGCTGTTGCCTAGCAACACAATTCCGTTGAAATGCGCTAAAACGAAGTGTTTCAGACAGAGGGTAAATACAGGTATATTCAGGCAGACAGTATGAGGAAAATAAAGGTGTTTTTTTTAACATTATAGCATGTAAACATGTTCTAGTAGAAACACAAAATACAAGTATGAACCTGAAAATGAGCATGATATGGGACCTTTAAGTACTATCTCAGAGACTTTCCTTTCCTCACATGAATACTAATACAAACAACACATCCTTTTTCAGTTGAGAAGACATGCAGTTATCGTGGACAAACATACAAGGTATGATGTGTCTAATCTTATAACAGTCTCTCTACTTTATTCTCCCATAGAGGAAAAAAAAGCATTTAGATTGAAATGAATCACTGTGTCTTGTTGTGTGTAGGTGGGAGACAGTTGGAAGGATCCTGTCCATCCCTGCATGTCATTCAGTTGCAGCAAAGAGGGCATTCAGACTGAGACGAGAGTCTGTCCCAGAGAAGACTGTCAGGAGGTACTGCACACCCCGCTGCTCTGTTCCTTAAACTATACCATCCTACCAGCCTTATTCTACAGTAATACTAAGTCATGTATTAATGAATTTCACCACCAGCTAAAGCATTGTTTTAGAATGAAGAAAAAAAAAGTCACATTTATTGGGTGTGGAAAGAAAGCATTTCTCTTCCTACAGGGAGGTACATTATGAAACGAAAAAGGGTTATGGGTTAGCTAACCAAGTGAAAAGGGATTTTGAATACAAAAACTGTAGAAGAACAAACATGGAAAGGTGCTCTAAACGATATCAGTAGCATTAATATAGCAGAAAACAACTGTTGCGATGTAAGGATATAGAGGAGTAATGTCTACCTGAGCAGAGAAGGAAGTCACTCTCCCTCTCTCTGTGTGTTGTAATCAGAGCTTTTCCGTGCTTTGTTGACATGGCAGCGCCGGTTGTGTGTGCCTTTTGGTGCATGTTCATGCATGTAAGCGTGCCCCACTGGCTAGCTCATGGCTGCCGCTCATACAGCGGCTACAGCCGATAACGCCGTCCTGACCGACGGCATCGTTGGCAGGGTTGCTGTTGTTTTCACTGTTACTGCTTTTAGTCACCGTTAGCTGCGCAGCAATAGAAATGCTCCCAATCTCACATTTAGCACCTTTAACCTTGAGCTGTTGTGATTTATTAACCAGGAGGACAGAATCTGGGACGTCCAACACTGCTGCTTTACCTGTAAGTTAAGTCAAAATCAATAAAATATTGAAGATTGACATTTGACATTTCAGTTCCAGTCCAGCTATTTAACCAATCAAAAGTTATATAACGTGGGTCTTTCCTTCGTTCAAAACTTGATAAAGAGGAAAAATATCTTCATATTTTGTAGATGTTTTGCCGTCACTCATCACACTGCCTCCCGTATTAATTTTCCTCTGACTTCAGGTAACCAGAGCTGTGCTCCGAAGGTGACCGCTGTCAGCGTCACAGTAGAAAACTGTACCGCCGTCATGCAGATACCTGTGTGTCAGGGCCAATGTGTGTCTCAGCCCAGGTGAGAAGAAATATACCTGTCACTGATCAGTAGCAGCCAATTAACACATTTTGAGGTTTTTAGTGTTCATACTGAGGACTTCTTTTTTCCTTCAGTCCCATGTGAAGTTTAGAGCTGAATTGTAACTCCGGTTAAAGATATAATAACACATCTCTCTCCCTCCCTCTGTCTGTCTCAATAACTCTCTGTCCTCCGTCTTCCTCCCCCCCCCCCACCTCTCTGTCCAATGTAACAGAGTCGTGTTACACGGTTATCTGGTGGTGAAGCAGAAGTGCAGTTGCTGTCAGGACTGGAGCTCCGAGAGGAGACCAGTGACCCTGCAGTGCTTCGACCTCTCGACCAGACAATACCACTACAAGCACATCACCAGCTGTGAGTGCACAGCCTGTAGCATGTTTCCTACTGGAGAACTACTGTAATGACAGCACATACCAGAGCCAAGAATAACCTTGTATCCTTTAGATTTCCAAATCAAAATCTAATATATTCAAATTCAATAAATTATTAATTAAAACCCTGTTCTTCATTTAAAGCAATCACTGAATCTCTCTATCAAATAAATCACTGACTAATTGCCAAAGTTTGTAGTATGCATCTTCTTCCAGTGCAGTATTGCAACTTCAATCTACTCTATTCACACTTTATCACCCTGAGTACCGATTGGCCATACAGCCGCTTTGATCACTCACATTTCTGCCAATAACAAGTCTTCCAGGACGTCAAAGGTTGTTTCACTGCAAAAAAAAAATCATAGTTTCTCAATAGTGGTATCAAGCCATGCTGTTAGCTTTTGAGATACTGAGATTTCTGCCTTCACCCCAATACAATGAAAGTAGAGGAACTGTTCTTGTGGTGCTCATAGCACTTAAAAAAGGTCGACAGCAAGCATCCCTTTCCAGAATAAACATCATTGTTACTCTAAATTAGTGTTTCACAAACTTTTTTTTCTGGGGACCTACTCCTTAAAAATGACAAACCATTGCAACCCGATTCACAATAGGCCTTATCTGTAAGTCGTAAGAAGTGCGAATTTGTGCATAAATGAACGTTTCTGTCAATCTTTACTGCCATTTCTGCATCACTATCATATTATCTTGAATAGGTAAACCTTTAAACATTTAAAAAGAGATATATGTTTGATAAATCACAACTTTGTTTTACGCATGTATTATTGAAAACATATACGCATGTTAAATACTTCATAAATGAGACAAAATAAATGCATTTAGGTGGAGTTAACAGGCTTTTGTGTTTTCCCTCTCATCATTAAAACAAACGGAATTTGTACGCTAGCCTTTTATATTAGATTCAATGTTTTAAAGCTGTAGTGCGTAGAATCCGGAAAACGCATCCCCTCGAGCAGCTCTCTCCTCTCTGTCCGAAGCCCGCACGCGCTTCGAACGTGCACGCTACATCTGAGGAGGCTACCGGCAGCGATACCTTCTAACGGCATAAACAGTTGCCATGGCCGATTCACAGGTGAGAAAAATACTTTGTCACAGACCACAATTAGCTACCACGGACAACTTTGAACATATGAACGAACAATAAACAGTATTTACGCTTAGTGTAAAATAACGCTAGAGACAGACGACAACAAAAGCTAAAGTATTGTAAGACTTTGCTGCATATGAAGAGTTTCGTTTATAGACCAAATTAAAACAATTGTTTATTTTCTAGACGAAATGACGAGCTAAACTTTTGAAACAACGTAGCCCAATGTTTTATTCAATCTATAGCATAGCTAGCTGGCTAACGTTAGCCATCGCCCAGTTGCTCCTTCAAGTTTCAGTAATGCTATCTTTCTAACTTTAGTGTTTTTAGTCTGCATAGATAACTTTACACATCTGAAAATGTTTGTCATAATGCAAATAGGTAATTTTACATTTGTTACATATATATTACTGACAGAGCACCGTTGAGTCAGATCCTGACTATGTCCTGGAGCAGCCGGCTAGGAGTGGATGAGGAAGAGGTAGAGGGCGAGCTGGTGGACGTGGACGTGGACGTGGACGTGGACGTGGACGTGGACGTGGCAGACGACTTCAGCAGAGTACAACAACTTCAAGCTCGCCGGATATCAGATGAACAGGTATCTCAAAATATAACATGTCCATACTTTATGTCCTAACATAATATGGGCAAAAAGTACCACACACTCCAAAGTCATGAAGTACATATATTTTCCAAAAATGGCTGTTCCTGGCTGGTGTCAGCTCAATTTACAAGATTCTTCACAGCCTTGCCCTTGCTCAGAGCTAAACGAACTCTTCTGCAGTGTTTGGTGTGCGCGCATGCACGTGAGAGTGGAGCGAAATAGCGAGAACGAGCGCGGTGTTTGAGTGAATGCAAGCAGGCAGAGGAGCAGAGTACAGCAGAGACTCAGAGACTCGCGGCCAACACTGTTTTGCAAGACGGGCTTCACTAGATATAACTTTGTGGTTTTGGTGCTTTCGTGTAGTTTGTGTTGGAGTCTGTGTCTGAACAGCGTAGCCACACGCGAGGGCGCATGGGACACCGACCCAGATTGATTTATACGTGTAAGAAGTTACAAACAGGCCCTTTAAACACTACTTGCATAAGGTAATTTAGATTTACCTTCAACCAATAAATACCAAGTTACCACAGTTGTAGTTAGCCATAAGCAGTGAAAGTATTAATATCTACACACACTAAGAATTTCACTTGAAACGTATAATATCTCAATTGACAGGTGGTGGGTTACGGTGATAGCTCTCAGCTATAATGTAGCCTGTTGATGTGTTGATAAGCCACTTAATCCTTTTACCACCTCACTAATTTAACTTGAGAAGCTTTTAAACTCAAGTTTGCAGCTTTAAGTATAATCTTTGCATGAAAAGAAATCTGAGAATAGCTGCACTGCAGAACACGCCTTTAAAACGTCTTGTGGTACTCTCCCTACAGCTCGGAAACTGAAAAATAACTAACTATTTCCTGGTTCATTGCCCCTGGTCATTTACCTAGCCTCATTTCTCAATTTGTTATTGGTCCATTTTTCCTGGCATTGTCTGGTTCACCAGTGTTTGCCAAAAGTAAGCATCCCTCTTTGTCCATAATACAAGATTTGTTTTGACCTGTTATGTGTGAGGGGTGATGACCCAAATGTTAACAAGGTGTTGATATTTTCTGGCAGGAAACATTGGGTTTTTAAGAAATAAAAGAACGGGATTACATTTCAGACTCTCTTTAGCAGTTGATATTGAGACGTCCACTGTGTTTGTGCATCCATCCCGACCTTTTTCTTATCAAGATCTCTCTTTTACAGACGCACTCAAAATTTCCCACGGTAGTATTATTATAGGGATTGTTGTTGAACCATGAAAAAGCTGAATATATTTTTAAATTAAGCTGGTTTTCCAAGCATTTTGTGATCATTTCCATGTTTCTGCTGAATTACTAATTAGTTTAATGTTTAAACTCTTTTTTCCTATTTCTAGTTTCCTGGTTTACATTTGTGTGCACGAGTATGGGGTGGAGTGTGCGTATGGACACTGCACATATATATAAGCCCATGTGGTGGGCTGTGTGTGCAGTTCCTCCTGGTTTCATCTGGTCTCCTGCAGCGAGGGATCATCAGGCAGCATGACCTCACAGCGATGGATGCTGGCACTCTGCTTTGCACTGGCCTCAGGTACAATGCAATTATGAATATTAATTAATTCTTCTAAGCAGAAAAAAGTGACAAGGGAAAAGGATATTGCAAAATCAAAAAAAGGATAAAAAATTAATGAATTATAGCAGCATAAACGGCAAAACTTTTAACATTTGCCATATTCTATAAAATTATTTGTTGTTTTTTATGGTTATTTTCTCTAGGTTTTGTTTTTTATCACATTTGGCAAACTGGAGTAGGAAATGTCATTTTCACAGAGGGTTGGAATAAAAAAAGTATATTTGCTGTACTTAAGTATAAATTTGAGGAACAGTATTTCAATTTCATGCTACTTTTTATTTCTACTATACTACAATTCAAAAAAATATATTGTTCTTTTTACTCCACTAACATTTATTTGACAGCTTTAGTTACTATTACTTTACAAATTAATAATTTACACACAAAACGATGATGAAATGTTGTAGATTAAACCACCCACTAGTCCAATAATATAATTAGTCAATTAGTATAACACTGACTGGAGCTATTGTTCTCAATTATGAGTTACTTTTGATACTGTAAAGTTGTGGTAGTTATAATACTTTTACGTATGTGACATTTTCAATGCAGGGCTTTTACTTAATTAAAAGTAAAAGTCTTAAAAAAGTAAAAATTCAATTTAATTCTTAAAAATAAAGTATTTAATATTGTGCGAATACTTTTATTTTTACTACCACTGATGCGCATTATCCGTACATTACATATCTAAATATTGTATCTGGTACAACAATAACAATCCCCGCTGTATCCATTTGTGTTTTTAATCATAATTCATGTTTACTTCCACCATGACGCTGTATTTCTCTCCTAGTTTTAGGCACAGGGGAATCAGTCACAACAACAGAAACTCAGAAATGTGAGTATAATTCAATCAATGTTGGATGTTGATCAGTTCATTATACAGATATATGTACCGGTTATATTGTTTCAGTTTTTCTGAAACTTTCAATTTTCAATTTCATTGTTTTATTGATTGTTTTAATTTCTTACTTTATTACATTGTTTTATTGATTCTTTTGTAAAATATTTTATTTATTTTATTCTATAGTATTTTAGTCAATTTATTTTACTCATTGTTACTTGCTTTCTGGAGCTGGGCACAAGCACATTTTACTGTACGTTGTAGTGTGTATGAATGTGGCAAATTAACGTGATTTGATTTAAAAAATAAAAATTTAGACTTGAAATAATAGTTGATCATGTGGCTTATTGATTTTAAAATGGTACTCTTAAAAAAATTATCATATACTATACTAGAAAAAATTGACAATGACATTTTAAACCCTAAATCCAACATAACAACATAATTGAATTGATTTCTTTCTTCATTATTGAGCGCAGTTATGTCTTCATTGTTGAGCATTAATCAGTGAATTGTGATCAGACACTTGCAGGACGTTTGGCAGTGGAGTCGTCCAGCCTTTCAACGGTTCAAGTTACCACGTCCGGTCCAACTGCCCGTTCACCCTCACACGCTTCACCCACAACCGGGTGGAATGTGATATCACCGTAAGGCGAGGTGACAACGGGCTGCTGGTCCAAGTCGAGATCATTATCAACAAAGTCAGGACTGTTGTGCAGAACGGAAACATCCTGGTGGAGAAGAAAAGGTTCGGGCCCAACCCTGACCCGCCCTGATATTGTTTCATTACAGGGAAACTGACATCAAGTAATGATTCATGCAAAGTTCGATCCAATCATACATGAGTGTTTTGTCAAACACAAATCATTCACTTAAATTGGCATTCACACTCAGCCACCAAGCCAGGTGTTTTTTATGCATTCTTAATGTCATCAATGTTAGTTGATCATTAGCTTTGACTCTGGGACACATTGCATTATTAATGGGTTGTCTCTCCGGGTTCAGTCAAATGAAAACATACAAGTTGTTGCATTCTGCAAGGTGACTTACAGGCTGTATTTGGGGGGAGGTGGACACTAATCTTTAACCAGTATTATCATTTTTTTCAAATCAAAGTGGAGGAAGTGAGAAGACTTCCTGAAAGACCTGGTTTGTCTGAGAAAGAGGAAAAATATACTGAATATACAAACAGTTTATTAAATTATTTTGTTTTTATTTGTCTTTAAAATCCACTGTGATAACTCCTGTTCTCTGCATCTGTATTGGTGGAGCGTAACTAAGTACATTTACTCAAGTACTGTACTTAATTACACATTTAAGGGTACTAGTGAGTTTTTTAATCTCAAGCCAAATTTTTACTTCCACTCCACTACAATTACTAGTTACTTTACAAATTAGGATTTCTGCATTCAAAACATTAAAATGCGCAGCCGAAACAATTAGTAGATTAATCGACTGACAGGAAATTAATTGGCAGCTACTTTGATAATCGTCCTTTTTCATGCCAAACATTTCCTGTTTCCAGCTTCACAAATATGAGAATTTGCTGGTTTCCTTATAATTATTTTAATTATTTTGATAGATTAAAGTGATTTAAATGTTTCTGCATTGAGTACTTTTAATACTTTTAAGTACATTTTCCTGATTGTACTTACTTTTACTTAAGTAACGCAGGACTTGTAACATAGTATTTTTATTGTGTGTTATTAGTACTTTTACTTGAGTAAATGATGTGAATACTTCCTCCACCTCTCTTGATACCTCTGTATGTTTATTTGTTAACAGTGTTTCCCTTCCGTACGACCACACCTACCAGCACATCTTTCAGTACGGCATCTACACTAAACTGAAGAGCTCGCTGCTTCCTCTGTCGGTCACCTGGCACAACCTACCTGGAGGAATAGACACTGTGTGGGTGAGTTAACACACACAAGAGCATAAACACAGGCACACAAATACATGCACACCTCATGCATCATCCCACATCCTCACAGCTAGTTTGGTACTGCAGAGCTCGAAACTCAACCACTGAAGCTACTTTTTTTATAAACTTGTTGTTAAAGGTGGAGCTGGAGCAGGAGCTGAGCACCGACATGACTGGACTGTGTGGAAAACACAACGTCGCAGGTATGATGGTTAAATGACTGGAATTGATAGCAGGATTATTGTAATATAGCAGTAATACCATTAGCAATTGTGGTTATAATAGCCTATAAATGAGTTTTATATGGAATTTTTTAACTTGTATGTGATGTTAAATTAAAATAAAAAGTAGAATTCATAGTACAAGTGAAACCACAAGTGTAAAGTGTAAGAGTATTTCTAGTTATGATTATAATTGAGTTGATTATACAAATGCTGCACACATTTTGTTCATGCAAACTTTGATATTTGCTTGCATACAGTTTGCTCTAAGAATGTACAACTTTCATGAAATCAGGCGACGGGCAGCAGTTGATTACGGAGAGCGTGCTCACTGAGGACACATGTCAAATCCGAGATCCTGTCTCTGCTATGAATCCAGTAAGTTAACTGCTGCGCTGATTGTTAATATTTAAAACACAACCGAGTGGATGCTGTTGTAGCACATTTCATACAAGAAATGCAGCACAAATTACTTTACAATAAAGGAGAACATTTTTTCAATAATGTATGTAATAATGTAATGTAGAAATTATTGTAAAATAAGATAAAAACACTTGAAATAAAAAATAAGATAAAAAATATGATATGAATAGAATACATAACATAAGGTGGAAAATAAAAAAACACTGAATAATAATAATAATAATATTGAGATTAGTACCCATATTTGCAGCTTTCATATACATCAATAAACATTGCAGCAGCATCAAAGGGTCTCCATTCTTTTCTACTCTGTTCTGTTCTTTTCTACGTCAGTGGTGGAGATTTGAAGTTATAAGACAAAGTCCACAAAGCCATACAATATGTCATGGGTCCAGATGTTCAGGTGGTTTCTCTGATGATATTTGCAGGCATGCAGAATATTCTTTTCCTACACCTGGGATTGTCTGCGAGACAGGACGCCTTATTACATGCAACTCTGTGAAGAGAACATTTACCTCTACGAAACAAGCGGATACATCGGCTGTGCTTTCTTCAAAGAAGTTGTTCGACAGTGTGGAAATGAAAGCTACGCCTGGAACGTATGGAGAACTTTAACTGAATGTGGTAAGTGCTCTTTAAAACTACATTTTTAAAGTTCTTCAAATTAATTGGCTCAAATTTCATGTTTGATGGATGTGATTGTTTCTGTGGGTGAACGCAGCGGAGCCGACTTGTCCTGGAGACCTGGTTTATGTAGAACAGGGACCGCCCTTTCTTCCCAGCTGCTCCAACCCTTACCCCACATTCTCCAACCAGGAACTCACCAGCTCCTGTGTCTGCACAAAGGGTGAGAGAGCACAATCTGACGTTATGATGTAGCTCTTCACTTGTTGTTGCATTGCTTGTTTAGCCTACATGAGCCTAATATTAAAAGGTATATTAATTTGTGTTGTAGGTGAGGTGCTTAATGATCGCGCAGATGGCTTCCACTGTGTGAGTGTGTCCAGCTGCCCCTGTGTGTTTGCTGGCAAGAGCTACTCAACCGGGGACATACGCAGCACCAAGTGTCAGTCATGGTAATTCAATACAGTTCTAACTTTATTTCAGAACCAGTGGGAAATAAGTGAATAAGTGAAGCCAATGCTGAAGTGCTTTAAACTCGCATTCTTTCTACTAGCCAGCAGGGGGCGACTCCTCTGGTTGCAAAAAGAAGTCTGATTGTATAGAAGTCTATGAGAAAATGAGCCTACCTCTCACTTGATTTATTACCTCAGTAAACATTGTAAACATGAGTTTATGGTCTCAATCGCTAGTTTCAAGTCTTCTTCAATACAGCATGATGTTCATTTAGTAAATTATGGTCCCATTTAGAGTCAAATAGACCATAAAGCAGGGGATGCTTTAGGGCGTGGCTACCTTGTGATCGACAGGTCGCTACCACAGCGTTGTCCTTGTTTTCGTCGTAGAACTTTAACCCTTTCACAGTGTGTTTTCAATTCATGAAAATTAATTGTAACATTTTGGTCACCTAAAAATGTCTTATTCAGCGTTTGGTTTGATTATACTTAGCTCCACCCTCTCATGTCACCTCTGGCTGCAAAAAAACAAGATTCATACAGGATCCTACGCTGTATGGAATTTGATTTTAGTAATTTCCATGTCTGGATAAGTATGTAAAAAAAGAAAAGAGACTATGGAAAAATATTTCTGTTTCCATACTATTGCCCCTATTCTGTTTTCTAAAATATAAAATTCAGAATTTCTAAAAAATAAATTGAATAATACAAGCGGCACTTTGGCAAGGGTGGCGAAATGTGAGCCAACTTTTCATTATGAGCAAAATAAAAATAATAATATAACAATAAAAAGTAACCAAAAACTGTAGGCGTAACTCTGCCTGTCAGACTGCGCAAATCTAATACTTTCAATATTGAGGTGGGATACGAGCGGCCCCTCCTAATTTTGACTGATCCTCATTTTGGTTGAAATCTGATTGGCTCAGTTATTTTCATTGTGAACGTGACAAACTGCGACTAGTGTTCCAGCTCACCTCAGCTTGTCTGGCCGGTCTTGTTTCGATTCAGTGCAACAGCGGCGTGCTTATACAAACTGAGGAGGTGTCATCCACTATGACGTGTCTTGAAGGTCTTCAGCATCATCAGATTATTTTTATACCACAAAACTGTATTAATGTTAAAATTACTGCCCCAAATTTTTCCGCTCGCATCCTACGGGCACTCACATTAAAGGCCTCTCCATCTCAAAAGTCCCAGTATGGATTTCTATCCCAATCTTTCCCTGTTGTTAATAGAGGCATAATTGTTTTTCACCTAGAGTGCCATTGCCCCAAGTGCAAGATGTCTGACAGTGGAACGTCATCCAACTTTCTGTTTAAGGTTGTGGACTGAACGGCCACAATGGGTGAATGCGAGTTCTCTGAGGGCTGGCTTGACAATCCCAAATGCAAAGCCTGGTTGGTTAACAATTCCAAATGGGAAAAGAGAGCTGGATGCAAACTTTGTATAAGATCGTTTGACATCTTAACAATGGGGGAGGCGCCGAAGCACTGTAGTCATGTCACAGTATCCTCTGCACCCCCGAGTCACAAAGTCAAATATGGGCTGAAAAATCTACCGAGAGGTCTGGAGCTTGAAGCTTCAAAACCTCAGTCTACAAACCAATGGGTGACGTCATGGTGACTACGTCCACTTCATACAGTTTCAGACTCACAAGAGGGTCCATAGCAATTAAAGTAGGCAGAAAAACAGTTTTGATACTTATGGAATAGCCATGAATTGCAAATTTATTAATAAAAGATCAATAAAATGAACTAGTTTGAAGTTTTTAATTGAAGTTTCATCCTCATGTGTCTTCTACAGTATGTGTGACGGCGGGAAATGGCGATGCTCTGAAAACTTCTGCCCCACCGGATGTCTCATTGAAGGGCAGTTTGTGACAACATTCGATGGCAAACAATATGTTGTCCCTGGTAAATGCACGTATGTGGCTTCACAGGTGAATTTTTCCCCCACTAGCTCAACATATAACATTAACCCCATGTTTGATCTTGTTATGATACTAACTGCTCTTTTATTTTTAAGGGTCTCAACTGGACAATAACAATAGAGTTTTCTGCAAAGGCTCCCTCTCTGACAAAAGTTATTTTTCAGATTCTTCAGGTAAAAGCAGTCTTTGAGGGTTGAATTTAAAATGATATAATCTATCAAAAAAATGTCTCTGACTATAAATGCCCTTCTTTTTTTGAATTGGCAGGACTCGTATACATTCTCACACAACATGGTTAAATTAGGAGAAGAGGACATGACTGAACTTCATCAGTCTGGTAAACAAAAATAGGAAGAACTGTTGTCGATTGCATCTATTGACTGGATCTTAGATTTGAATATGTGCTATGTCTTGTAGCCTTAGTTACCCACCCACCTAATCACTTACCAACTTCTGTCCCCTGTCAGATCATGCTCTGGTATTCTGGCAGTCCTCCTTGTACGTCCAGGTCCACACGTCCTTCGGTATGAAGATCCAAGTCCAGATGTCTCCTGAAATCCAGCTGTACATCACCCCACCCAGAAACCACACTGGCATGATCTCAGGTCAGGATGTCAGTCTACAAACGAGCCAACGTTTTGTTTTATGAGCTCTCAAGACCAAAAATAAAATACTTTGTATATCGTCAGTGGCATGATCCAGCTTGATTTGCAATCATGGTCGTTCTGTCTTTCAGGTCTTTGTGGCAACAGCAACAACGACACCACAGACGACTTCACCACTAGCAGCGGGATCATCGAGAACTCGGCTCAACTGTTCGCTCAGTCCTGGAGTGTTGGTGCTTGTCTTCCGGTGAACATACCCCGCATCTGCATCAACACTGACAACGGTACTAATTAAGGATGGAATTGTGCTTCTAAAATGTCGGAAATATGTGTATAAATTCATGCATCGTATTTTATTTGTCTGCCTGAATTCTACATATCAGGGATGAGAAGTTATTAAAAAAAGTTAAATAGAAAAAATAGACATACAATTATTACATTTTGGCTCTCTAGTTTGCTTGCTTCTCTATGATATGATTCAAATACTTATTATTATTATTATTCAAATATTTTTATTTATTTTCTTTCTCACTTTTAAGCAAACTTCATACACTTCATAAACATGACAAACACTTGACATCTAACATACTGGTACATGCTTTCATACCGTAGACTTATACACAGACAAAACCATTGTACTACGGGGGGGATAGGTAACTAAATAAATAAAATTAATGAATATATATATATACTCAAACATAAAACAAAGTTAATAAATAAATCAGAAAATAATAAATAAGATAAAAAAATAAATGTATATACAAATACTTAAACTACAAGGACAAACAAACATATTTCATTGTCTCAATATGTATTTTTGCAGAAATATATGCTGAGGAAATGTGCTCTGTGTTGAACAACCCAACTGGGATATTTGCTAAGTGCCATGGTCACATCCCAACTGATCACTACCACACGGTAACACTTTTGCACTTAATAATTAATACTTAATAAGTTTTAGTGTTTTCAACAATTGACATATCAATGACTGACTCCTGTTAGCATGTAACAGATTGTTTTTGTTATTTCCAGGCTTGCATCCAAAGAACATGTAACTGTGGCAACAGTCCGCCTCAGTGCCTGTGTGTTGCTCTGGGCAGCTACGCCAAAGCCTGCGCCAGTCTGGGTGTTGTAATTGGTGACTGGAGGAAAGCTACCAACTGCAGTAAGTACAGCTTTGATAAATATACAATTTATTCTGTCAGCATCCTCCCACTTTACACAGTCCACTGAAAAGAGCCAATGTTCAACATAACAACTGGCTCCAAAAAGCCTAAATCAAATACATTCTGCTCCATTTATGAGATTGTTGTTTTTCACTTTTGTGATAATGATAAAAGGATGATTAAAAACCTTTCAGACACCAGATGTTTATAACAGTAAATGTAAAGGCTTTATACAGATTATAGGTTGAATCAACTACCGTGTTACAACTGCCAAGAGTGTAAAATTATGTTCATAGAAATGTCACATATAGTAGTGTTAAAATCAGTGGTACATTAATGTTAATGTTGTGTCCCAGCTCTGACATGTCAGAACAACCAAGAATTCTCCTACAACATGCAAGCCTGCAACCACACATGCCATTCCCTGTCTGGCCCCGACCCTACCTGTGGGCTGGACGACGCTCTCGTGGAGGGCTGTGGCTGTCCGGAGGGAACCCACCTGAGCAATGGATACTGTGTCCCAAAGTCAAATTGCCTTTGTCACTACCACGGCCGTATAATACTCCCGGGATCTGTTATTATGGAAGGACAAAAGTGGTGAGCTGATCATCTGAGTATTTACAGTCAATTACAATGCTTAAAGGCATACTATGCAGGAATTGTCGCTTACTTTTTGTAAATACAATATTCAAAGTTGGCCCCTCCTCCCCCTGTGGCTCAACAACACCAGAAGCGTTTGTCCCCTGGCCGCCGTTGCCAGAACACAGCCCAGTGTATCGCCTGCAGCATTACATACGGCATAGAAAGTAAAAGCCAACCCCCAGCTTCACTCTCGTTTGGAACAAGCTTTGTCCGCGTCTCTATATTTACGTTTATTCGGCGGCGGTGGCTTACTCATGGATCCGTGCTTATGCATGCATGGGGGCAACACACCCAGGGGAAGAAAATACAGGCAGAGGTCTTTGTGGATACAGACACAGCCAAACACTTCTAGTGGGTCATAAGTGATGATTGAGAGGGATTATTTTTGTATGAGTCTATATCTTCTGTTTTAAGAAAATCCTGCATAGTATACCTTTAAATACCATTTATGTCTGAGGCTATTACCCACTGTCTACCCTAACCAAGTGTAGACTACACCTATGATGTACACATATGTAGGCAAAATTGTTTTATATCTCAAACCAAATATTGTGTCTATTGCAGTATCTGTGAGAATGGAGAACTGCACTGTTCTCCGGATTGTGGTAAATATATATTCTTCTATCAAAATCATCCTTTGTTACCTTTGCTCCATTGATTATTCAACTTCATTAATATGTTAAAAGTGGGAATTCACCCAGAGTTTTAACAATAAAAAATCACTGTAATGCTAGTTTCTGCAAAAAAAAAAGTTAAATCTGTGAACTGTCTGGAATCTAATTAACGCAGGGTGCAGCAATGGGAAGGTTTGTTTTCATTGCTCCGTGTATCCAGTTAACACGGCTCAGAAAACCTGTGACAGTCTCAGCAAACCAATGGTAGGTCAACAAATATTATGTTTCTATACATGACTTGCTTATTCATGAATTATTCTTCATTCTTCATTTGAAAGCAGTTTACATCACTACTGTTACAGTATCTGTGGTCAGGGTCAGTGGCACTGCAGAGACGAGCCTTGCCCTGGGAATTGTCAAGTTTACGGGAACGGACACTACCAGACCTTTGACTCCAAATGGTATCGCTTTGATGGACATTGCCAGTACACACTTGTAGAGGTGAGACATGAAACATGAAAGCTTTGTAGGCCTCCAATGCATCGCCTTCAAAGGATACAGTACATCATCCAAATACTATAGGGAATTTTTAAAAATATATGCCAAGAGTTTGCCATATTTTTCATTTTAAATCTGATCTTTTTACTTTAAGGATGACTGTGGAAATGGAAAGGGCACCTTCTCTGTCAGAGTGGAGAGCGTCCCCTGCTGTGATGAGGCGCTCACCTGCTCTCGCTCCATCATCCTCGACCTTCAGGTGGATTTCTGGGAGCTATTGTCCACATGTTTATTATCATTATCTTTATTATACCAATATCAATACACTTAGTCATCAGTAAATAATAACAGTGTGCTACTGACTGAATTTTATGACAGATAAATGGTCACGAATCAGTAAATGTCAACAATTAAAAATATTCTTATACCATGAATTGTACCTGTGCTGTCCCAAAAGGGCGAAGTCACCCTGACACTGAGCGACATGAAGGTGACCAGGCGCCACCACGAAGGCTGGACTCTGCAGCAAGATCCGCTTTACTCCACGCACACCGTGGGACTCTACATCATAATCTCAGTGCCGAGCAGAGGGATCACTCTCATCTGGGACAAACACACCCGGCTCACCATCGAGCTGCATGCGAACTGGAGGGTGAGTGATGAGGATTTGGAAATCTAGTTATTTATATATATCACTTGTCACACTTTGATCCTGAGCCTAAATTAAAAATATATATATAAGGCACTGCTAAACATAAGGTTAGAATTTTAATTTGAAATCCACATTTTGTACAATTGCTTAATTTCTTCTTGCGTCCTTTCTCAACTTTGTACTGATTTATTTATTTAACCAGCTCGAGTCAACTCAGAAAAGAAACTAACATTATATTTAAGCATTGATCATCACTAATAGATCCATCCTCCCTAAACATCAGCAGTTCCTTTCATTTTAAGTGTACTTGCTGAACTTTTTAATACATTTTAAAATTGATTTCACAACCATCTCTCCTGCAGAACCGAGTGTGCGGCCTCTGTGGCAATTTTGACTCCAATGAGATGAATGACTTTCAGATAAGTGGCTCGACAGGTACATTTTCTTTTTGTTTTTATGAAGCTTATGACGTTTAGTTTTGTCACAGTGGTCAAAATAACACCAACAAATCTTTTATTTTTTTAGTGGTGTCCAGTCATCTGGCATTTGGCAACAGCTGGAAAGCCGCCACAACTCCTTGCTCTGATGTGATCACTGAGATATTTCCATGTGAACGCAACTCCTACTGCTCAGCCTGGGCCGAGCGGCGCTGTATGATCCTTACAGGAGACACATTCAATGATTGCCACTTAAAAGTATGTATTTTACATATTTAGCATGACACCAACACCAGGGGTCAGGGGTTGGACTCCTGTGCAGGTCTTTAGTTGCTATAGATTTGAAACCATATAATAAGTATATACAGTTATAGACCCCTCACAGAGAGCCCTTAGATGTGTTAGTAAAAGCTCTATTTTTGGATGTTCTACAGGTGGATCCAGATCCCTACTACCATGCCTGTGTGAAGGAGTCCTGCTCCTGTGAGTTTGAAGGGAAGTTCCTGGGCTTCTGCACAGCTGTGGCGGCCTACGCAGAGGCCTGCAGCGAACAGGATGTGTGTGTAAAATGGAGGACGCCTGATAGGTGTCGTAAGTTAAGACCCTTTTTTCCCCCCACCAACATTAATTTGACTCTGTATGCAACATTTAGGGGGATCTATGGCAGAAATGGAATAGAAGTATGTTTTGTTTAGTGTATAATCACCTGAAAATAAGAATCATCACCTTAGAATGAGCTGTTTATATGTACATATGGAGCGGGTCCTTCTTCACGGAGCTGGCTGCCATGTTTCTACAGTAGCCCAGAGCAGACAAACCAAACACTGGCTCTAGATAGGGCCATTCACGCTTTTACGTTTTCGTGTCAGCCTCCGTAGTTCTCCTACACGCTTGACACACAGGAGAAGTTTCAGCTGGTTGTGATCTGCAACCTCACCACTAGATGCCGCCAGATCCTACACACTACACCTTTAAAGACATATTTTTTTCAGATGGTAGCAGCAATGCGACATTTTAGAACAACTTCTAACTTAAACCCATAAAGAGAACATAGATTAGATCAGCACCAGTCAGTCGAGTGAAAGGAGATCGTCATGTCAGGAGGCTTTTTTTTTTTTTTTTTGGCTGGCTATGCTAAAAGTGCTAAATATGCATCATCTCTTGTTTAAGTTTACTTTCTTGCTAAAGAGTTGAATAATATGAAACATGTAGTACATTACAGACAATTTAATAGTAAACAACAACATTATAGAAAGTGTATAAAGTATGTGAAATATCAACAATCCATATGATGTAAAGTGTGTCAATTATTATTGTATTTTTGGCAAATCATAAACATAAACTGTATAAGTCTGTAACAATTTACCCTGTCATCATTTAAACCTTAGCGGTCTACTGTGACTACTACAACGAGCAGGGCCAGTGTAGCTGGCACTATGAAGCCTGTGGTGAGATGCTAACCTGCGGAAAAGACTATGTCATTCGCAAGCTGGAAGGTAAGCAGACTTTCTCAGTTGTATCCAAATATAACAGCTAAACTTAATTCTTAATCATCAGTTGAATTTAGTGAAAGGGAAAAGTGAAAACAATGTTTTAATGTCTAATTCTGTCATTATTGCAAACAAGCTTGGCCTTTGAATAAAACCCTCACAATTTATAAAAAGATTTTTCTAGTCAATGCTTAGTACAAATCCATTTGCACCCATAAAATAAACATTATGTGTATTCTTGGAAAAGGCTGCTACCCCAGATGTTCAAAGGAGGCACCATACTATGATGAAAATACTGGTGAATGCACCAAATTGAGAAACTGCACCTGTTATTTTAATGACACTATCATTCAGCCTCGGGCATTGGTGATGATACAGTCTACTGAGTGGTAAGTTCAGCAATTCTTCATATATATATATACAGTATGTCTACATATATATATGTTCAGCATAATCTGAAAAATTGTGCACTTTTTATTAGTTGCTACATTGACAACTGGATATTTATGATTTTCTTATATTATCCTCCTCAGCCGCTGTGAACATGGAACACTGAACTGTTGTGAGTATGAATTATATTCATGTATGACTACATTTACAAAATACCAGTTACACAAAAATATTAGCTTTTTAAATATTTTAGATTAGAGTATATCTGCCTTCACAGAACCTGTTTTCAAAACACTAGACCTCTATTCCACCTCTGCTCCAACAGCACCTCCGCCCACTACTACACCTGCTTCAACTACCAACGAAACAACTGGGTATTACACTACCACTACACCAACAACCACAACTGCTTCAACTACCACCGAAACAACTGGGTATTACACTACCACTACACCAACAACCACAACTGCTTCAACTACCACCGAAACAACTGGGTATTACACTACCACTACACCAACAACCACAACTGCTTCAACTACCACCGAAACAACAATGCTTTCTACTACCACTACACCAACAACCACTGAAACGTGGTCAACAACCACCTCTACACCAATGACGACCACTACCAATGTCTCAACTACTACTGAATATTTGTCAACTACAACTGAACCAAACTACACAAGTCTGTTTTTTTCACTTATCCTAGCAATCAGTTCCTTAAATAATTGCCTAAACTATTCTATTCCATGGTCACTGTCTTCTGTTTTGTGTTTATAGCACCACCAGTGTGTGAGTGTACAGACCTGAAAAGGAGAAAAAGCTGGGATTGCGGTGAGACGTGGGCAGAGGACTGCTTCCATAAGAACTGTACAGATGGGAAGATAGAGTTGACTTCAGTGGTTTGTCCAGAGTCTACAATTCCCAACTGCCCCAGAGGCCAAGCCACAAAAGTCTCAGATGGATGCTGTGAAACATGGAAGTGTGATTGTAAGTGTTGTCCGTCTTTGCCACTGCTCTCGTTTGCCCCCATTTATCCCTCTACATGTCTATCTCTGATATTTTCTGTGTGTGTTTAGGCAGTGTATTTTATTTCAGAGTACAAAGTGCTGCTCTTGAGAACAGCATCAAGTAATCTTGTTCCTAATTCCCTTGAATCAATCCGCACTGACGTATCTGTCCTTATAACGCCACACTCTGTGAGGCTGTAGTTAAGGACATTGGTGCTTTGACCTATATGCTAACATGTTAACATGCTGACGTTTAGCAGGTAACGTTTACTGTGGTCACTATCTTTGTTTAGAATGCCATCTCTTGCTAATCAGCACTTATCACAAAGTACAGTTAAGGCTGATGGGAATGTTTCGTAGGTATTTGGTAATGATGTAAAGTGTTAGACACATGTCAAACTAGATGATGGTACTAGAGGAAAAGTTAAGGGATCACCAAGATAATTGTAATGAATCCTGTGGGGAACATGAATGCATGTCGTAAATGTCACGGCAATCCATCCAATAGTTGTAGAGATGTTTTAGTCTGCACCAAAGGGGTGAATTGAGCGACCGACAATGCCATCAAAGAGTATAGAAGCAAAGAGACGAAACTCCATGGATAAATAAAGAGACGTTTGTGATATGACACATATGGTTCTGCCAGCTTCCCGCTAGCTGTATGCGGCTGTAATAATGGATATATTGGCTGTAATTCATCACTTTTATTATCTTATAATACACCCATGGGCTGTATGCTGTAAGCCTGTACCGTGGTGGATGTATTAACGTCTCTGTTCCCAAACAACCGGCTATCAGCCAGTAGCTAGTAGTGCTAGTAGCATGACATAAATTTAATGTAGTTGTAGCTTATTTATTAACACACAAGGCAAAAGCATAGGGCACAACCTCTTATACATCCATGGTCTGTGGTCTATTGGACATCCATTTTGGAGGTCCTTGACTTTAAAAAGTTTGAGATTGCATTCAAAATCTGTGTGCTGGATTTTTCTAAATTGCATTAATGTCCATCGCTCCTTTTATGCTCCTCTGGGAAGCAGCCAGACAAAACAAGTTTGATAAATAAATGAGTAAGTAAGTAAATATTACAACAGTATGCATATTTATAATATTTTTACTGTTCAACTCAGGCCATTTCGGTAGAGACATTAAAATGATGACAGTAGAATAACATTTTGTTTTATATTTGTACGGCTCTTTGTAGGCGGACGTTTTACAGGCGTCCGGTAGTTGTTTTCAGTCCAAAATGGCGGAAGCGTAGCTCGGCTGCTGGGCGCTGATGTTGCAATGGAATAAACAATTGACTTTATAATCAATATACAGTCTTTGATGCCATCCCTAGAGCCATGCTGCTAACGTGGGTAATTCTTTTCTTCTCTGTCCATATCTATTAAAATCACCTCTTAACCTCCCTAGGTCGCTGCAATCTATATGGGGACCCCCACTACACCTCTTTCCAAGGTGTAACCTTTGATTTCCTGGACGACTGCACCTACATCCTAGTGGAGGAGCGGTCACCGCGTCATAATCTGACCATCGCTGTGGACAATGTAGACTGTGCGCCCGGCATCTCCTGTGCTAAAGGCATCATCCTGAAATATCAGGACAATATAGCTACACTCAGTATCCCCGGAATAAAGGTAGGATAAAATGCAACTCTATTTATTACAGTATGTCACGATAAAGCGTGTTTTTACTTCAGAGCTCTACTATTTAATGATACCATACTCTATTGAAAGAATTAAGTTGATACTGATCTAATTCTCCCTAGGCAACTCTGAACAACGTGATCATAGAGCCACCATATGAGGAGCACGGGTTTAGGTTTGAGACCACGGGGTACTTAGTGTCAATCTACCTCCCAGAGCTCCGCTCTTATGTCTCCCTCAGTCCGTCTTACACCCTGGTGGTCAGTCTGGCCATGGAGTACTTCCTCAACAACACCCAGGGACAATGTGGTGGGTAATGGATCGAAGGGGACGGTCCACGGGTGTGGTTAAATGCATATTATACATCCATTTTGACAGTGGTTGTTTGGGTGTAGGGGGGATTTTCAGGTAATGCAAAAAAGAACCTCTAAATCTCGCAGATTTTCGTGAATTTATTAGCTTAATCGTGTCTGACAATTTTACAACAGTAGCCAACATGTTGCTAAATTAGCTTGTAGGCTAACAAAGCCAAACAGCTCTAGGCCCTGATCTGAAAGAGCGCGTTTTGCAGGTGGAAAACGCAAGGCGCACCACACCGCGCCTTTTTGGTGGCCGATCAGACGAGGTTCAAGGTTCTTTATTTGTCATATGTCAATTCCAGCAAAGCAGTCATTGGCAATGAAAATCTTTGGTCTCAGGTTCCCTCAACAACGCTCATAAAATATGTATATATATAAGAGGGGAAATCACACTAATAAATGTAAAAGCACAATGATAATCTAAGGCATAAAGTAAGTATAGAATAGTAATGTAAATTTGTAATTTTGTAATTTGTAATTAATATATAAATTAATATATTAATTAATTAATATTTTTATATATATATATATATATACACAGAGGTTTAACAGTTTGGAAAACAGTAAAGTGCAGTGACGGAAATTTGCAGCATCTTTTCCGTAATTGTTTCTAGGGAACCACCAGATGAGTGCTAACGTTAACTTAACACAAGCCACGAACCCTACCTAATAGTTAAAAGTACAGTTTAAATTTATGAAAACAACTTACCCGAAAACCTCCAGACCTGCTGTTTTCTGTTTGGATCATGGTAACTACGGTTGGTTAAGTCATATACATCTAAAGGTGTCCAGCAAAAGTCACCACAATGAGAAAAAAATGCTAAAGATGTCGGTCACTTTTCCACTGTTGAATTTTTTCAACTTGAGGCGTTCAGGGCACTCCTGCAAAAAATGCGAGGCGCTCAGCAACGCAAAATCAGTACGCAAAACGCTTCACTATCATTGAAAACAATTACAAAAAGCTGCACCAGGCTGCTAAAACGTACTCTGTCTGATCAGGAACTTAAGTTGCATTAAACACTTTCTGACCACTGAAGGCAGAAAGAAACACCAATCCCAAAGAAACATGTTGTCTGTGATCCAATATGCTTGTTTACATTTTGCACATTTAACTTTTTAACTTTTTTAACCAGCCACTTTCTGTTTTTTTAGATAGCATAAATGCTGCTTGTTTGAGGTTTCTTGCTTGAATGTCTGCGTACAGTTTATAATAGGGGGAAGGGGTTGGTCTACGTATGGGCCATATAACCATAAAAAAAGGCTAAAAGCCATACATAGTGTGAGTGGTGTAGAGTGTTTATGTCAATTAAAAGGTTTATGTGTATATTAGACATCAGATAGCACCTCTCCGTGTTCTCCCCAGGTGTATGTGGCGGTGCATCATGTATCCGTAAAGGAGGGCAGATCGAGGACGACAGCTGCTGTGATAAGACGGCCTATGACTGGGTGTACGCCGACCCGCTGAAGCCGGCCTGTGCTTCTGCACCAAGAGACGTACCTTGCTACTCACTCACTACAGTACCCCCTTACACTACCACCTCCTGCCCTGCGAGCTCACTATGTGAGCTGCTACACCACCCGTAAGCTTCACACACACACACACACACACACACACACACACACACACACACACACACACACACACACACACACACACACCTCGTCAGGGAATTTGTGGTAGAATTGGGAATTAGTGTGTTTGCTCAGACGCAATGCTTTTCCTTTACTTAAGAGCTACCTTTGTGACCAATGCAGACACAAAGTAGAAACCACCCAAAGTCACCCCATACACTCCAGCTACTAGTTCACTGGCAGTCACCCTTAACAACCTCCACACAACCACCTAGTAGTGACCTAGCAACCACCTAGTAACCTCGACTAAACATTAAGCCTTGGCTTATTATTAGGGTTGTCAAAGTTAACGTGGTAACCCGAATTTGTTTTAACGTCGCTAATTTCTTTAACACATTAACACAATTGATCTTTAGGAGGTTGTTGGCTCAGTTTTAAAGCTAATGTGAAGATACTGGTATCACATGAAACTAGAAAACCTAACCATGTAATACCAGCTTGTCGCAAAGGAGGTTAAATAACGCTCCGAACTTGTGCTTAAGTTTTGAAGAGGAGAAACTGTCATGGCCCGTTTTAAAGGGGTGAATGTAAATGGGTTGTCTGGGTACCCACGAGTCTCCCCTTTACAGAAATGCCCACTTTATGATAATCACATGCAGTTTGGGGTCAAGTCATAGTCAAGTCAGCACACTGACACACTGACAGCTGTTGTTGCCTGTTGGGCTGCAGTTTGCCATGTTATGATTTGAGCACATTTTGTATGCTAAATGCAGTACCTGTGAGGGTTTCTGGACAATATTTGTCATTGTTTTGTGTTGTTAATTGATTTCCAATAATAAATATATACATACATTTGTATAAAGCAGCATATTTGTCCACTCTGATGTTGATAAGAGTTTTAAATACTTGACAATTTTGAACTGATAAAACATGTGCAATTAATTGTGATTAATCATGGACAGTCATGCGATTAAATCTTATTATCGATTGACAGCCCAACTAAAAATCAAATCTATTCTGTTTCCTCAGAGTCTTTTCAAATTGCAGCGGGTACGTAAATCTGGCCCTTAAAAAGAAGAACTGTGAGTTTGATTCATGCAGGAATGGTCCTTGCTCATCACTAGAGCAAGCTGCTGAGGAATGCATGAATGCTGGTGTCTGTGTTGACTGGAGAGCACTGACTAACGGAAGCTGTAGTATGTATCTTTTATACTTTTTCTTATACTCTGTAAAGCAAAGCCGGTCATACTAGGGACTTAATGTATGTCTTTAATAACTTAATTGTCCTTATTCATTGTTTCAGATGTGACATGTCCAGAAGGATTGGTTTACAGAGAATGTCGTGACAAGCTGGATGACTTCTGCTTTGGAGGGTTTGTAAAATTCACTTTGATCAAATAACACCCTTACACTTGTTCTTGTTTTATATTTTATGTAATTAGTGTTTCATTTATTTTTTACATGAACATTGTCACATTTTGGTCCACAGATCAAACTCCTATACGCAAAATAATATTAATATAAAAAATAATAATAAATAAATGAATACATTTAAAAAAAAATATCTACAAAATCCTATTATACAAATAAAATGAAAAAAATAAATATAAATAAATAAATTAAAAGAGACAAATCAAATACATATTCCTACATTCATCTGCACCATGATCTAATCTAATTTACAAGAATCCAATACATTTTCAAACACACAAAGTGTGAGTGTGTGTGCAGTGTATACAAGTATTGTGTGATGGTGTGTGCTTTACTTCAAGGTCTGTCCACATGAGCAATGTATTCCAAGTAGTCTCCCCACTCCGCCACATATTTCTCAGTCCTGTCCTTCAAGCTGAAAGAAAGTTGTTCGTATGATGCCACTTTTGCCAACTCTGTGAACCACTCCTGAAAAGAGGGCTCGCCGGGATTCCTCCAGTTTCTCATTATAATTTGCTTTCCCACCATTATACTGGTCTGAATAAAGTCCGAGGCTCCACAGTGAGATGTCATTTGTGGATCACTGAGAACATATAGCCTCGGGCAGGACTCACAGACACTTGTTCTTGTTGATTTCTCACTTGATTAAATCCCAAATGTTTCCCCTGTCAAGATGTGCACCATATCTGTTTCTCTTCTGGTTTTGGCTGCACAGAATGCGTTATCCAGGAGCGTCCCTCGTGAACGGCAGGGAAGGCTGTTTTTGTCCCAGCGGCCTCTTCAGGGCAGGAAATCACTCTCACATCTGTGTGTCTGACTGTCCCTGTGAGTAACATGGGCTATAAGGCTGACACTCACACCTAGACATATGTTGTCATAATAACTAGTGTTAATGTACAGTTTGTGTCTCTTCCGTCAGATTGTAAAGGACCACTCGGTGAGCCCAGAATGGTGAGTAACTTTGTCCCATCACTGTGAAAATAGTGATATTTCTGACTCTAGATTTTAGATTTTTAAAAGCATTTCTATACCTGTTCACCAGGGTGGCGAGGTGTGGCTGTCCGGCTGTCACCAATGTACATGTAACAGCAAGACTCACACAGAGGAGTGTGTTCCAAAACCCCCGGAACCAGCTCCCCTCTGTAGCCCCACTGCTGTACTGATAAACACCTCGATGTACACCTCCTGCTGTGGTGATCAGATTTGTGGTAAGCACTGGCACGTCATAATATTTTAAATGGTTTAAAGGTCCCATATTTTAAAAAGGGAGATCTTCATGTCTTTTTATATTATAAAGCAGGTTTAAGTGCTATAAAAATCCTGTTAAACTATCAAAATATGCTCAATATACGGAGAAACACACACAGCCCGTATTCAGAAATTGTTTGTTTTGAAACAAGCCGTTAGGATTTCTGTCCATTTGTGATGTCACAAATATACAATATTTAGACCGTTACACGGTTTTAAACGTAAACATTCTAAATGTGTCCCAGTTTATTTCCTGTTCCTGCAGTGGATGTAAATAACATCAGCTGACAGGAAGTAAACATGGACCCAAGCTGTTGCCTAGCAACGCAATTCTGTTGAAATGCGCTAAAACGGAGTGTTTCAGACAGAGGGTAAATACAGGTATATTCAGGCAGACAGTATGAGGAAAATAAAGTTGTTGTTTTTTAACATTATAGCATGTAAACATGTTCTAGTAGAAATACTAAAACTACAAGTATGAACCTGAAAATGAGCATGATATGGGACCTTTAAGTACTATCTCAGAGACTTTCCTTTCCTCACATGAATACTAATACAAACCACATAAAATGTTTCAGTTGAGAAGACATGCAGTAATCGTGGACAAACATACAAGGTATGATGTGTCTAATCTTATAACAGTCTCTCTACTTTATTCTCCCATAGAGGAAAATAAAGCATTTAGATTGAAATGAATCACTGTGTCTTGTTGTGTGTAGGTGGGAGACAGTTGGAAGGATCCTGTCCATCCCTGCATGTCATTCAGTTGCAGCAAAGAGGGCATTCAGACTGAGACGAGAGTCTGTCCCAGAGAAGACTGTCAGGAGGTACTGCACACCCCGCTGCTCTGTTCCTTAAACTATACCATCCTACCAGCCTTATTCTACAGTAATACTAAGTCATGTATTAATGAATTTCACCACCAGCTAAAGCATTGTTTTAGAATGAAGAAAAAAAAAGTCACATTTATTGGGTGTGGAAAGAAAGCATTTCTCTTCCTACAGGGAGGTACATTATGAAACGAAAAAGGGTTATGGGTTAGCTAACCAAGTGAAAAGGGATTTTGAATACAAAAACTGTAGAAGAACAAACATGGAAAGGTGCTCTAAACGATATCAGTAGCATTAATATAGCAGAAAACAACTGTTGCGATGTAAGGATATAGAGGAGTAATGTCTACCTGAGCAGAGAATGAAGTCCCTCTGTGTGTGTTGTAATCAGAACTTCTCCGTGCTTTGTTGACAGAGCAGCGCCGGTTTTGTGTGCCTTTTAGTACATGTTCATGCATGTAAGCGTGCCCCACTGGCTAGCTCATGGTTGCCGCTCTGCACTTCGCTCTTACAGCGGCCACAGCTGATAACGCCGTCCCGACCGACGGCATTGTTGGCAGGGTTGCCGTTGTTTTCACTGTTACTGCTGTTAGCTGCGAGCCGCCGGCTCAGCTGTCGCCATGTTGAGAGCCGTGCAGAGGCAATAGAAATGCTCCCAATCTCACATATAGCACCTTTAACCTTGAGCTGTTGTGATTTATTAACCAGGAGGACAGAATCTGGGACGTCCAACACTGCTGCTTTACCTGTAAGTTAAGTCAAAATCAATAAAATATTGAAGATTGACATTTGACATTTCAGTTCCAGCTATTTAACCAATAAGTTAAGTAACGTGGGTCTTTCCTTCGTTCAAAACTTGATAAAGAGGAAAAATATCTTCATATTTTGTAGATGTTTTGCCGTCACTCATCACACTGCCTCCCGTATTAATTTTCCTCTGACTTCAGGTAACCAGAGCTGTGCTCCGAAGGTGACCGCTGTCAGCGTCACAGTAGAAAACTGTACCGCCGTCATGCAGATACCTGTGTGTCAGGGCCAATGTGTGTCTCAGCCCAGGTGAGAAGAAATATACCTGTCACTGATCAGTAGCAGCCAATTAACACATTTTGAGGTTTTTAGTGTTCATACTGAGGACTTCTTTTTTCCTTCAGTCCCATGTGAAGTTTAGAGCTGAATTGTAACTCCGGTTAAAGATATAATAACACATCTCCCTCTCTGTCCTCCGTCTTCCTCCCCCCCAACTCTCTCGGTCCACTGGAACAGACTCGTGTTACACGATTTTCTGGTGGTGGAGCAGAAGTGCAGTTGCTGTCAGGAACGGAGCTCCGAGAGGAGATCAGCGATCCTGAAGTGCTTCGACCTCTCGTTCAGACACTACTACTACAAGCACATCACAAGCTGTGTGTGCACAGCCTGTAGCATACTACCTACTGGAGTAATAGTGTAATGACAGCACATACCAGAGCCAAGAATAACCTTTTTAGTAATGTATCCTTTAGATTTCCAAATCAAAATCTAATATATTCATATTTAATGAATTATTAATTAAAACCCTGTTCTTTATTTAAAGCAATCACTGAATCTCTCTATCAAATAAATCACTGACTAATTGCCAAAGTTTGTAGTATGCATCTTCTTCCAGTGCAGTATTGCAACTTAAATCTACTCTATTCCCACTTTATCACCTTAAGTACCAATTGGCCATAAAGCCGCTTTGATCACTCCCATTTCTGCCAATAACGAGTCTTCCAGGAGGTCAAAGGTTGTTTCACTGAGAAAAAAAAAAGATAGTTTCTCAATAGTGGTATCAAGCCATGCTGTTAGATTTGATTTGCCCAGGCTTTTGAGATACTGAGATTTCTGCCTTCACCCCAACACAATGAAAGTAGAGGAACTGTTCTTGTGGTGCTCATAGCACTGAAAAAGGTCGACAGCAAGCATCTCTTTCCAGAATAAACATCATTGTTACTCTGAAATTTGTGTTTCACAAACTTTTTTTTCTAGGGAACTAATCTTTAAAAATGACAAACCATTGCAACCCGAAGGAGTACTGCAGATAGATAGAAGAAATTCTGCAAATTTATTTGGCGCCCTTAATAAAATCTCCTGCAACCCAGTCTTTGGGAATGATTGCTCTAAATAATCCCAAAACTTTGCTGCAAAGTTTGCTGTTTATCTCTGGAACTACTTCCTACAGAAGAAAAGTCCCTTTGAAAGCTATCAACAGTAACAGGAACACTGTCATATGCTGTTAAGTTTATGTTTTAAATTCAAATATGTGTATGGCTATCACCAATAGTGTTTTTTGTAGTTTGGGTGAACTTGTCCTTAAAAGCTGAAATAGGCAAGATTGGAGCAAATATGATTACAAAAGGTTATTTTTATAAAACGGTCGCTATATCGTGACAGTAGTACATGAAACAGGTAACCTGAAGAAAATTATGTTCCTCTGTGTCCTGTGGTGCTCCTAACGGCATCTGCAAGATTTCACATACCGGAGGAAAACAAGCAGTAAGAGCTGATCTGAGGTCCGCTGTCCAGCTGCTGTCTATGAGAGCCGGCTGTCAATCACTCGCGAACTCCAACCAAACGGTAAAACGGCCTATTTCTCACCTCAAATGTTTTCAGAATCATCTTGTAGTGCACGGTTTAGCTGTAAAATTACAAAATTTGTGACGCTGCTGCCATTGTGAAATCTGGTGAAGGAACGCTAAGTTTAAGCACAGCCAATAGGAACGCTCTCTCAATTAAATGACCTGTGATTGGTCAAAGTCTCCCGTCGGCTTAGACTTTTTAAAGCTTGAAAACAGAGCCATGAGGAGGTGCAGAAGTCTAGTTATCTCTCAGAACACTTGAATTACACTTTGTTGCACAGACATTACTGCTGCAACTGTAATGTCAGAAATGTTCTCCAAAAGTTCTCTGGTGTGTTGAATTTTAAATATGTAAGTATTTTCATTGAATGTGATGTGATCAGGTGACGTGATGTGCCATACTCAGCCACTTAGGACACAGAGAGAAAGCCATTGTTAGGGGCTATCAATAGGACAGGAAGACTTTGATCAGGCCTCGGAAAACACCCAGCCTTACAAAAGCTGAACCTCTCCAGGAGAGGAAAAGCATTTTAAGTCTTTGAAAAACAGTACACTAACAGAAACAGCAGGCTTGTAAAATAAGCTTTGGGCAGCTTCACGCTGCTGCTGTTTGTTGTGTGTACAAAAGGATGGATACTTGGAAGGCTTGTGATGTTCACAGAGGAGGATGTGCGAGTGTGCGCAGACCGTGAACGTGTGTGTGTGTGTGTGTGTGTGTGTGTGTGTGTTTGCGCTCGGTGAACCTCTGAACCTTCCGGTGCTGTTCAGCCATACATCCAGCTGAACCTTACCCAGCAAGAGAGGTCACGTTTTGGGTTTGCGAATGCGTGTCTGTGTCTGTGTGCATGAGTGCTAGAGGGGCTGGAGAGCTTTTTATTGACATGATCAACAAGTGCACATGAGTGACTGGGTTACTGATTACAGGTGATGTTATAGTTTGTCTGTGATAAGACTTTTGCTTTAAGCACAAAGTCCTGCCAGCCTTCAGCTACCACACCACATCCTTCCCATCCCTCATAGGACCACTGCTGCCTCTCAGGTAAATACTTTTTCTGCTTTTTCTTCTAATGCTGCACCAAGGTTTACATATGTTACTGCTATTTTAGTGTAAATTACTGGTATATCGTCTGTATTGTGATCAGAAAACTGACATAACAACGTGAATTTGGTAACAAATCTCAAATTCTAAGTTTCTCAAAATGTATTTTCCCAGCATGTATGACAGGTTGATGACTCAATTTTCTTATAAAATTACACTTCTAAGAAGGAATTCTAGTTTCTTTTTCAACTTTTGGACATTTTGAAGGAAATTATTTTGATAAAAATCACATGAAATAAACATAATTTCCCCCAAATTTCTGATGTGCTTCTAATCTTGCCGTCTTTCTGCAGGTCCTTTGGTGGTGTGTTTTTTTCCTGCTTCCTTGCATCTGTTGAGCACACAGCAGCATCATGAGTGTAGAGTCCAAAAAAACACGTGAGGCTTGCTGCTCCAACCTCAAGGTCAGTGAAATGTCACCCTTTTATAGAATTACAAAGTGTTGGGGAATATCGCTCACTGTTTTAATGTACTGTACGTTCTTAATCATTTAAATCCATGGTTGTGAAAACAAATGTTTAGTTTAGTTCATTTATTATCTGTTCAAAATGTACCTTCAAGAGAGATTTGTCAAGTATTTAATACTCTTATCAACATGGGAGTGGAGAAATCTGCTGCTTTATGCAAATGTATGTATATATTTATTATTGGAAATCAATTAACATAAAACAATGACACATATTGTCCAGAAACCGCAGGCAGGCAACAACAGTGTGTCAGTGTGCTGACTTGACTATGACTTGCCCCAAAACTGCATGTGATTATCATAAAGTGGGCATGTCTGTAAAGGGGAGACTCGTGGGTACCCATAGAACCCATTTACATTCACATATCTTGAGGTCAGAGGTCACGGGACCCCTTTGAAAATGGCCATGACAGTTTTTCCTCGCTAAAATTTAGCGTAAATTTGGGGCGTTATTTAGCCGACAAGCTAGTATGACGACGTGGTTGGTACCAATGGATTCCTTAGATTCTCTAGTTTCATATGATACCAGTATCTATCTTCACTTTGGCTTTAAAACTGAGCCTGCTACAAAAGATTGGTTGTGTTAATGCGTTAAAGAATTTAGTGGCGTTAAAACAAATTTGCGTTATTATCACGTTAATAATAATAAGCCATTACTTCTGAAATAGTAACAAGCCAAAGTGCACTTACCCTTTTTACATTCATTATTTTGTACACTTCTCGTTAAATTTATACACTAAAAACGAAATAAAATGAAATATACGTATTTGTTTTGCATTTGTTCTAACCTAGTTTTTGTTAACATGCTAATTCCTCTTAGTTCATGATGACTCACTCCAATTTGGAACAACTTATTTTTTTTACTTTATTCATTAATTGTGTAGTTTTAAAGTCCACCAAATCTCTAAATTTGAAAAGTTTATAAATAATATGTTGGTTGGATGGTTCATGATAATCAGTTTACAGTTCTTATAGCTCGCCTCTGTATGGACCTGGGACAGTGCCAAGTTGTAAAATCTCATTGTATAACTGCTTTTTCTTCAACCTTATCTCCATGCGTTTGTCTCGGTATTCCATTTCTGTGTCAGTATTATCTGCGTCCGACAAATGCTGCACCTGATGAGGCAGTAAAAGGCAAAGCTTTAACAAAAAAAGCCTCGTTTTTTTTTCTCTTGACCAGATAAAATCTGATACTTTGACACCAAATAAGACTTTGAGTCCACGAAAAGTGTGTTATTTGATGTTAATGAGTGTAAAGAGAGTGTTAATATGCAGGTTAACCACAGACAAAGAGATAAGGCTTATAGTTATTGAAGTGCTTTTTAGCTTGCAGTGAGCTGTATTCATACCATGTAAGAGTTATTTTTTTATTGGTTCACTTATATGATGGCACAGTTTATTACATGCTTTCTGATAACAGACTGATTATAGAAGAAAATGGGACATTATCAGATCAGTAGCAATTTGATATTGGTTTATAATATTGATTTCTGGCGTGTTGAAGTCTGGAGGAAATTAAAATTTTGTTGACCTGTGGAGCTTTATCTGTTCTCTACACACATTCACAGAATAGTATATGACCTACAGCCCAGTGGGAATCCCTCTTAATCTTTAACTATCTTTGTGGCAATCATGTAACGCAAGCAGGATTTAATAGTAAAGCAAACAGTTAGTTCCCAAAGATTTAAGATTTCACTAAACGTTTAACCCAAACTTTGTATCAATTTAATATGACAAAATGATGTGACAACTTGCTTTGTCTATCACAAACATGATGTGGGGGGAAAAAACAAACAAGTTTACATTAGATTAGATTTAAACTAATCTAATCTCAATGAATGTAAATCCAATCAGTGTTGAAAGCAGGTCTGTTAATGTGTGTTTGTGTGTGTGTGTGTGAGCTTAATCCATCATGGGAGGAGTCTACGTGTTAAACACAGTCATTCACCCCTTCCCTTAACATCTGTGCAAGGTGCAATTACATCCTTTTATTCTTTTGTATTGGAATAAGCCTCATTCAAACACCTTTCATTGCAAAAGAAAAGTAGATTAATCCTCTCACACGGAAGTCTTTGAGGAGAGATTATTACCGAGGTAATCACTTTACAACAACACTCAGTTTCACCATTTAAAGATATTCTGAGAATCAGTCTGAGCGGTAACGAAACCTAATGAAATCAACAGTTTCATCCAACATGCTTGTTGTTTTGTGTGTGTTTCCAGCTCTTCCTGGCCTCTCTGGCATTTGTATACTTCTCCAAAGCCTTTGGTGGAGCCTACATGAAGAGCTCCATCACCCAGATCGAGAGGCGCTTTGATATCCCCAGCTCCCTCATAGGGGTCATAGATGGCAGCTTCGAAATGGGTATGTGCAACTTTTTTTTTATTTTAAAGGTACAGTGTGTAGGGTTTGGTTGCAGATTGCACCTCTCCGCTCACTCCTCCCTTTCCTAAGACTGCGGTAACGTGAGTGCAAAACCGTGGCGTTCGCCTCGCTCAGAGGCCATCCTTACCATAATAACACTACTTTAGGAGCAACGGAAGTTAGATGGCAGCTGGCGGTACCACGGTTTTGCACTATAGGGTTCACGTTACAGGTTCACAAGTGTGTCATAGAACTACGGTGGCCTTCAGGTCACGTAAAAAGGCAAAAGGTAGACTCCGTGAAGAGGACCCGCTCCCTATGTAGATATGAAGGGCTCGTTCTAAGCTAACGAAAACACAACGATTCTTAGTTTCAGATGATTATACACCAATGAAAACATAGTTATGAATGTTATATTCCATTTCTGCTAATAAAAAATTATTATAGAAATATTACACACTGTTCCTTTAAAAAAGTCTTTATGCTTAGCTCTGCTAACCACCTACAGTCTCTAGCTTCACATTTAGCATACAGACATGAGAGTGGTATCTAATTGTGCAACTCTCTGCAAGAAAAGTGAATGTTTTCCAAAATGTCAAACTATTCCTTTAAGCAAATAATTCATTCATTCATTCAGTTATTTTGTGATTCCTCTCTCTCCCCAGGCAACCTGTTGGTAATAGCCTTTGTGAGCTACTTTGGTGCGAAGCTCCATCGTCCCAGGCTGATTGGTATCGGCTGTGTGATCATGGCTTTTGGAAGTTTCCTCATAGCCCTGCCTCACTTCTTCCAGGGACTGTTAGTACACCCTTTTTACTTTATCTTCTTAATATTCAAATGTTGTAAATACTGTAACTGCCCTGCAGTAATGATACACATCATTAATTACAATCAAATGATATGGCTCTTGGAGGCAGAGCTGCTGTGGAAGCAGAGACAATTGAACCACAATGAGAGAGAACTTAAGGTTACTTAACGTAACCCCGGTTCTTTGATAACAGAGTGAGGTGTTTCACTATGGGGAATCGCCTCGGCGTGACCAACTAAGGAAGCTCCAATGACACAACGTCTGTCATTGACAGACAGGTCGACCTGTGTTAGGGCTACGCCCCCTCATATTAACACAGTCGACCGCCCCTTACAAATCATTCTAGAACGGTTTCTTTCCGTGTCTATGCATGTAGGGACGTGCTGGTGAAACACCTCACTCTGTTATCAAAGAACCGGGGTTACGTTAAGTAACCTTAAGTTCTTTTTCTAACTTCGTTCGGTGTTTCACTATGGGAGATATAGACCACTCCCGTATTGCATACGTTTCCCGAAGCCATAAACAATAAGCCAGACAGTGAACATCACACCGACCCTGGCGTGTTTGCCTCTAGCACAGCCCGTGCCAAGGATGGCCCCGAGACATCCAGCCTGTAGAACCTTAAAAAAGTGTGAGGCGTAGCCCAGCTCGCCGCAGCACAAATGTCCTGCACTGACACTCCCTTGAACAGGGCCCATGAAGTGGCCATGCTCCTAGTGGAATGGGCCTTTAACCCCTGTGGAGGTTGCAGACCTCTACAGCCATAAGCCAGGGATATGGCCTCCACAATCCAGTGGGATAGCCTCTGGCGGGACATCTGTAGGTTGACTCCACCACCTTAGGCACAAACGCTGGATTGGGCCGTAGGCAGACTTTAGTGAGCCCTGGGGCAAACTGTAAGCAGGAAAGGCGGATGGATAAAGCCTGTAAATCACTCACACGCTTTGCTGTGGTTAAGGCTAAGAGCAACACTGTTTTAAGTGAAATAAACTTCATCCCCACCGCCTCTATAGGCTCAAATGGGTGATGAGAGAGGGCGTCCAACACGACCGACAGATCCCACAGAGGAACCAGGGGCCTGGAAACTGGAAGCTTGCGGCGTGCACCTTTCATGAAGCGACAACTAAAGGATGTTGCCCCACCGGCTTCTCTCCAAAGCCTACATGACAGGCTGAGATGGCCGCTAAATACACTTTAATGGTAGAAAAGGCCTTACCCTTATTTACCAATTCCTGCAGGAAACATAGCAGGTCAACCACCGAACACTGAAAAGGAATGGTGTGCCTCGAGTCGCACCACTCCTCAAAAACCCGCCACTTACAACTGTAAAGAGAGCGAGTGGAGGAGGCCCTCGCACTCTGAATGGTGTCAATGACCTGTGCGGGCAGGCCTGCCGCGTTCAGGTTCCACCTTTCACGGGCCAGGCCCAGAGCGCCATGCGGTCTGGGTGTGGGTGGTAGATCTCCCCGCGCGCCTGGGATAGAAGATCCCTGCGTATGGGGAGAGGCCACGGTTCGCCCACTAGAAGCTGAATTATTTCTGCTACCCAGTGCTTGGACGACCACCGCGGTGCTATCAGGATTAGCGACAAGCTCTGCTCTCTCACCCTGGCTAGAGTGGGGGAGATCAGGCTGAGAGGGGGGAATGCATAGAGCAGCACGTTTGGCCATGAGTGGGCCAGCGCATCCACCCCCAAAGGTGCATTTACGTCTGACAGGGAGAAAAACAGTCGACAGTGAGCGTTTTCCTGCGAGGCGAAGAGATCTACGGCTGCCCGGCCGTATTTCTGCCACACCTGCTCCACCACCTGCGGGTGGAGAGTCCACTCTCCGTACAGGGGGTTTCCCCGGGACAGGAGATCTGCGCCCCTGTTCAAAACGCCCGGCACATGAGCCGCTCGGAGGGACATTAGCCTCGAGCTGCTCCACATGATTATCTTCCGAGCTAACCTGTGTAACGGCAGTGAGCGAGTCCCGCCCTGGCGGTTGATGTATGCTACCACTGTACTCTCCCCTCCGACAGCGTGACTCGATAGGAGAGCGAGTTTATGTTGAGACCCAAGTATTCTGTACATTGTGCGGGTTCTACTCGACTCTTTGCCCAGTTTATATTGAACCCAAGATCCCCGAGGTGATTTATCACCGCAGCGGAATCCCTGACTGCCTGCTCCCGTGAGTGGGAGCATATCAGGTAGTCGTCTATGTACGAGAATATCCTGATGCCGCTGTTCCGTAACGGAGACAGAGCTGCCTCCACACACTTTGTGAACACCCTTGGTGCTAATGACAGCCCGAACGGGATGGCTTGGTATTCGTAGGCTCTGCCTTGATACGCAAACCTGAGAAACTTCCTGTGTGCGGGATAAATGGCGATGTGAAAATACGCGTCCGAGAGATCGATTGTTACAAACCAATCTCCTGGACGAATAGATCGACAGAGCACTTTGTGTGTTAACATCCTGAAAGTGTACTTTCGTAGGTGTCTGTTTAACACACGGAGGTCTAAAATGGGCCGTAAGGCTGAGCCGCCCTTCTTGGGAATGAGGAAGTAACGGGAGTAAAAACCCCGCTGAGCTTCCTCGCTCGGGACGGCTCTGATCGCCTGTTTGTTTAGCAGGGATGCTATCTCGTCCTCTAGGACAAGTGCTGAATCCCCCCTGGCTACTGAAACTAACACACCGTTGAATCTGGGTGGTTTCATAGCGAACTGTAGCCTGTAACCCTGGGTAACAGTGGACAAAACCCATGGGTGAACTGCGCATGCGCGCCACTGGTCTGTCCGCGCAGCGAGTGGGCTGTGCACGTCCTGCGGTGACGTCACCTCCATCACCTGGAGGGAGCGGCCTCCCCTCAGAGGAGCGTGAGCTCCATCTGCTGGGATTATGAGGCCATGACCTTGTTTTGTTTTTATTTTGTTTTGGGGGGAACATTTCACCCTCGGCCCTTGGCCTGGCTGTGAAAATGCACTTTATTTCTTTTAGTGTTGAACTGGGTACAAGTGCTTGGTGACACTGTGTTACCTGCCCCCTGTTCTCTTCCCCTTGAACATGAGGGGAGAGGAACTGAGAGAGGACCTCTGGAAAACTGGAACATACCAGGGCCTCTGAAGCCTGAGCTTGGGGGCTCTGCTCCACCTCCATTCCCTTTCTTTTCTTTGAGGGAGGGGGGGAGGGAGAAGCAAGGGGTGTTAGGTCGCACGCCCCTTCTTCCCGTCCCCGGGGTGGGATGGGCGGTTTCTTGCTGCAACTGCAGCGAAAGAGCGTTTGCCCCATGGCTTAGCTTTTTCTGACCGGGGCTGCTGGCTAGTCTGTTGACCAGCTGCCTGTTTCTGTGATCTGCGGTCCGACCCCTGTCTCTCCCTCACTGCTGAGGCTGCAGCAGCAAAGCCAGCCCTTGGTCCCTGAGGGGGGCGAGAGATGGGTCGTCGGGGTAGGCAGAGGTCAAAAGCTTCGCCCTCTTGTTTTCTGAGGGTGCTGGTCTCTCTCATTTTCTCCAGAGCTGGACCGAAAAGACCTTTGGTGGGGTCGTATGCCGCATCCATAACCTCTGCCTTCTGAGCATCACTCAGGCCTGAGAGATTCAGCCACAGGGCCCTCTCACCTGAGACTGCAAGTCCCATTACATGACCGCAGCCCTGCACTGCGCCACGTGAGGAGCGCAGGATGAGGTCGTTCACCACACAAATCTCATCCCATAGAGCAGGGTTAGGTGAACCTGAGTCCAGCTGTCCACCCATCTCCTCCAGGATTTCCGCCTGGTACGCAGAAAGCAGTGTCATTGCATTAAGAGAGCACACTGATTGCGCTGCGTACTTATACATCCTCTGGAAAACAGACGCCGTGAGTCGCTCCATTTTACTAGGTAGAGAGATGTTGGAAGAAGCTGAGAGAGAGCGACGGTTTGGGTGGAGGTGATAAGCCACTGAAGGCTCCACCGCTGGGGGTTCGGCCAGCCCCAGTTCCCCCATTCCGTGGATCTCAAGCTTTGAGTAGCCTTTGGTGGGAAGCTTACTCTTAAATGGGCTGGACCAGTACCTGCTCATTTCTTTCATGCAGGCAGGCACTGCTGGCAGGAGTTGTTTAGATGGTGGTTGGGCTGGTGGGAGCCTCTTACCATCATATAGATCTCTCTCCGCCCCTGTGGCGTCCTGGGCTGCGGGCCATTGAATCCCCAATTTGGACGCGGCCCGTTTGCAGACCTCGTATAAGTTGCTGTCCACTGTGGGAACAGCATCAGATACGCTGGGGGGTCTGGACTGTTGAAGAGGAAATGTGGAGTCATCCTCCTCATCCTCCATGTCGTCCGTGCCGAGGAGGTCAGAGCTGGCATCGCCCTCTGCGTCCTCACAGCCCGGCTCCACCTCGAGGAGCTCCTCGAAAAGTGGAGGCATGTCCGGGCAAACAGCGTCCATCGAGTCCGCCCAGCCGGTTGAGGCTCGCGGCTGATGGGTGCTGGTTGTGGCTTTTGAGATGGCTCCAGACAGGCACGGGTCCTGACTACTGGCCACTGCCACTCTCAGCCTCCTTTCCAGGGTCTTTTCTGGCATTGACGCACAGTGGGTACATAACTGGGGGTTAGCCAGCGATGCTTGAGCGTGTTTAGCGCCCATGCAAGCTATGCACATAGGATGAGGGTCCTTGCCCGAGATGGAAGCCCCGCATGACGCAGGGCACAGGCGGGATGCAGCCTCTTTAACCTTCGGCTCAGACCCTTTGGTGGGGGGAGCAGCCGAAGACATGGCGACTGGAAAAGGAGCGAAAAGTATAAATATTCAGCCGTATCAGGCGCGCCGCAACGCGTTAGCCTGTCGGTTAGTAGCGTTAGCAAACGGGGTTTAGCCCGAGCTAACAGCGCACCGTTAGAGTCTGCTCGCCGTGACACGTTAGCTGAACTCCGGGTACTCGGTTCGGCTAACAAGCTAATGCTAACTGAACCTAGTAGGCTCGCCTTAACGCGCTAGCCGTACGGTATAATGTTACACAGTCACCGGCTACGCCGATAAACAAATACAGGTTAGCCGGACACAGCTCGCCTTAATGCGGACACTGCTCGGTTAATTATCCTGTGTAACACCACAAAGTACACTTCTCACGAAGTACTTACTCAGCAAAACCAAACTAAAGCCGGGAACTGCGTTCGGCGACGTTTTCCTTGACGGGTCGTCTGTGAACTGTTAAGCAGAAAAACCAAGCTAGCTTAGATGAGCTGAGGGAGCTATAGTTTCTCCACGGGAAGAAAAGCGAGAATGATTTGTAAGGGGCGGTTGACTGTGTTAATATGAGGGGGCGTAGCCCTAACACAGGTCGACCTGTCTGTCAATGACAGACGTTGTGTCATTGGAGCTTCCTTAGTTGGTCACGCCGAGGCGATTCCCCATAGTGAAACACCGAACGAAGTTAGAAAAAGAACTACTGTTATTTAGGATACAAAAGGGTATATAATATCATAATGAACCTAATTTTACTTATTCTAATGTGCATTAGGTGGGAATAGTCTGTTTGGGGTTTCAGGGCCCCTACCCAAGCTGTGTATGTAGCCCGCCGCCTCCAAGTTCAGTGCACACAGCAAACTATCCAGTACTATATGTGGAAATAGGACTACCAGGACACACGTTTTCTGTGTGTAAATTAATCTAAAGTATTAAAACTACATTTTGACACAAGGCAGGGTCAGAAGATTAGGAAATAACTCATGACCCGGCTTAGTTAATCTTGTGCTTCATCAGGCAGGGCAAATTCCTTGACAAACTTGCAGTTAATTAAATTCCCAAAAAATCCACAGACACACAGTAACTTTTAAGGCTTTTGTGGCTCCTGGGAGTCTGGAGCTCCGAGGCAGGTACCTGCTTTGCCTGTTTGGTAATCCAGCATTGAATGTGCATCTCACTGGCTATTTTTGATAAGGAGATTTTAAGATTTAAAGACTCATACAGTATGTTTGCCCTGTCTGAGTGACAGGTATTGCTGCTTACCCCAACTAAGCCCCAGTAGAGTGCTGCAGGATGGTAAACCCAACACTGGACATCTTCTAAAAGACACTAAAGTTGTTACATGAATTTTTTAAAGAGGACCTATTATGCTTTTTCTAGCATTTTCCTTTCCTTTAGTGTGTTATATCATTTTTTTATGCATGTAAAAGATCTACAGGGTTATAAAGCCCAAAGTCCACGCCAAAGGGAGTTACTCTCCCCCACAGATACTCTGCTCCTGAACTGCTCCTTAAACGCCTTGCTTGAAGTCCCGCCTTTTCTTCCGTAACGTGGTGATGTCACCAAGTAACACATTTGCACAATACCTGCCTAGTGACTAGTTTGGTACGCCCTCAAACAAAGCTAGTTAGAGCGGAGCTGGAGTGGAGTCCGAAGAGTTTGGTTAGGTTTACCAATCACAACAGAGTGGGAGAGCTGACCAATCAGAGCAGACTAGGCTTTTATTTTGAAGGGGGAGGACAGGAGTTCAGTCAGCCAGTATCTGAAAAATAAAGTGTTGTTTTTTTTTTAACATTAAAGCATGTAAACATGTTCTAGTTCTCAATACAGAACCCGTCTGCCTCAAAGAATTTCTAAAATGTAATACAATCTATAACAATTTGCATATGTATGAGCAAACTGGGTATGCACACCACATGTTACATATAAACACTACTGTAATGCTTTCACTGAACATTTTTGTAGTTAATTTATATGCCCTGTAATTTTCAGAAAATCATTCAATCAAGGCATAGATGAAAGAAACAATAATATAATAATAATAATAATAATTCTCAATATTTTCCAGGTATAAATATGAGACCAGTATGTCTCACAGTACATCTGTGAACAGCACTGAGAGCGTCCTGCCCTGTCTGTCCAACCACAGCCTGGCCAAAGCAGACAAGATGCCTGATTTAGCGACCATAACAGGTATAAACAGATAAAACACCTTTTCGAATATCATGTCCGGTTTCATTTCACATTCTGAGCCCAGTTTTTCCTCCTCCATCAGCCTGTGAAAAGGCAGCTGGCTCGTCCCTGTGGATCTACGTATTCTTGGGAAACATGCTGCGTGGAATCGGAGAGACTCCCATCATGCCTCTGGGTGTGTCCTACCTGGATGACTTCTCCAGAGAGGAGAACACTCCTTTCTATTTGGGTTAGTTCATTTTTTTTTACCTCCTACTGTGCTAGTTTTTATGACATTTTTACACACTTTACAGCTGTGTTAGTTTCTACTCTTGGTCACACCTAGCCTGCTTACAAACTCTCCCGCTCTTGGTGTTTTGTTGCTTTCCTGTGTGCCCACTGTGTGTAATGATTAATATGACAGTATTAGAGTGCATAACCTTTCTGTCTCTGTTTCTCCATTCCCCCAGCCTGCATCCATACAGTGGGAATCTTAGGACCTATGTTTGGATTCATGCTCGGGTCCTACCTTGCCAAGATCTACGTGGACATTGGATCTGTTGATTTAGGTATGGGATCTCTCTCAATACAGTACTGTATGTGTGTTAAAGTGGCACAACATGCAGACTGTGTTTTTGGTAGTTCTTACCCATTCAGTCTGTTACCCTTGATTGATTATACAAATATTGCGTAATTGGCTGCGTGCAGACCTATTACACATAACCCCTCTGGCATTAAAGCGCCCTTCAGCAAAACAGTTAACCCTACCTCCCTTTGAACCTACATGGCAAGGTCGTAATTAAAGAGAAAAACAGTTGAGTAATTACAAATCTTCCAGACACAATAGGTTACATCCTGTGGACATAGTAAGACTATTTCGGTGTTTACTGCATTGATTAGAGCTGTTGACATGTCCTCCTGCTATTGTCGAAGCTGTTACGATGAAAACAGTCCTATAAACACTTCATGAATCTGCCGTCTTTGCTCGTCTTTCCTCTCCCAGATGCTGTCACCATCAACTATAAGGACTCCCGCTGGGTGGGGGCCTGGTGGCTGGGCTTCATAGTGACCGGCACCCTGATCCTGCTGTCCAGCATCCCGTTCTGGTTCCTGCCAAAGTCTTTGCCGAAGCAGGGGCAAGAGCAGAGCCAGAGTAAAAGCACAGAGCTCGCCACGGTGGCAGAGCAGGAGAATTTCATGCCGGACGAGAACCAGGATCACGAGGAGAAGCCGGTTTCGTTCAAGGAGCTGGCTAAAGGTACCGTCCAAAGCTTTTGCATCAGCACAAAACGCTATAAAGCAACTGTGATTTGTTTTCTGCGGCCTCAGGTCATGTTGACATACACAACTCTGCATTTAACGGCGGGTCATCACATATGACTTGACAAAAAAAAAGCTTCTAAGATTTTAAACTCCAAGAAATGTATCTCTGTGCAAATAGTTTTTAGGGTTGATGTGTTTAATCATTAACCAGGTGTAGCCCAGACAAACCATCTGTAACCCTGAATCCAGGACTTACAGTACCAAACCACCGTTGCAATCTGCACATGAGTTGAATGACACTTCAGGACAGAGAAACACGTGGAAACAGTTACCTAAGGGCTTAGTTATGCCATAACACCTTACACAACATGATATAACAGTGTTTAACTTTTGTACATTATTATTTGAAAGCGATATCACATACAAAAAGCCGCAAAAGAGAACTAAAAAACAAAACAAAAGAGTGATTATATACAGAAGAAGAAGATAGAGGTTATGTAATAATTCTCTTTAATGTGTGTAAAATGACAATATGCATAATATTCCATAGTGCCTCTTAATAAAACTACTTTAGTTTAATGCTACAATCTCTCTTTGTGCTTTGTTCTTCACCAGATTTTGTTCCGTCTCTGAGGCGACTCTTCAAGAACAACATCTACACGCTGATGATCCTCACGTACCTGGTGGCCGTCAACGGCTTCATCGGCATGATCACCTTCAAGCCAAAGTTCTTGGAGCAAATCTACGGCCAATCGGCCTCCAAGGCCATTTTCCTCATAGGTACGGAGCAATAACTGACCCTCATTCACTTTCGTCTTTACTGCACTTTTTGTGGCCCGAAGGCAACTGAAACAATGATGTTATTGAAGGGAAGCGTGATTGCGAGAGATAAAGTTGACTTGAGATGTAAGCACCAAGTAGCCCACTGTGGAAAGGAGAGCCTCCTTTTGTGTGTGTGTCTATAAAGTAGCGACCTGTGGTATGATTAGGTTTTATGACCAGCACGGCTAGCTGAAAGCGTTATTGTTGGGATGTTTATATTTATATATATATAAAGACATTGTTCCACAATCACCTGCTATTATGAAAATTGCAAATTCATACTATGTGGTGTACGTGGAAAGATTGGGGAGTAGCTAATTTAAAAAAAAAAAAAGATTAAAAAAAATCTACATATTGAGTTAGATGTAACGCCTGAAATGTGTTGCAAGTGAGAGTGCATAAGTAAGAAAATTAATGGATAAATGGTTGTAACAGATAGCTAAAAGTAAATGATTAAAAAACATAGCAAGGAGTAATTAATAAAGTTAAAATAGTTGAAAATAATAAATTAGCTAAAAATATTGAATAAATTAAATTGGTTAAAATTGATAGCTAAAAGTAATGAATAAATAGTTGAAACAATTAACTAAAAGTATTGAATAAATGGTTGAAATAGTTAGCTAAAAGTAATTAGTAATAGTTTAAATAGCATATAATTATTGGTGTTAAATAATTTAAAATATTTCAAATGAACACATTGAAACATGCCAGGTGGTGTTGGTGAAGGGTTAATTGAGTTCATCTGTTAGGACGGGGACCGAAGCTAAAATAACTGTTCGATATCCAAAGGTCATCCATGACTCTATCTCACAGTCCTCTTTATATTTGTTATTCTCGTCAACATGCTTATGTGTTACCCAATGTTTAGGACACATTGTTTTTATTACATTATGCCATAACATTGTGATCAGTAGGACGTTTTCATTTCATAGTATTTCCAGTGTTATTGATCATCCATCCATTCATCCATCCAGGTGTACTGAACCTGCCAGCGGTAGCTTTGGGCATCATCACCGGAGGTTTTATACTGAAGCGTTTCAAGCTGGGTATCATCGGAGCGGCCAGGGTGTCGATAGCTGCCTCCGTCGGGTCCTTATGTCTGCTCTTCATTCAGGTCTTCATCAACTGTGACAAGGCAGAGGTGGCGGGTCTGACCGTCTCATATCAGGGGTGAGTGGCCAAAGTTTGCAACTGAAATGTTTTCGACTCTATCATGAGTTAAGAATGATCTCCATGGAAACTCAGTTAAGCCTTACTGGACCAATATCCCCCAACTCATGCATCTCTGTTCATGTCTGTGTGCACCAGGGCTCCTCAACTGTCCTACAACCAACAGACCTTGTTGTCACAGTGCAACATGGACTGCTCCTGCTCAATGAAGCAATGGGACCCAGTATGCGCCTACAACGGCATAACGTACGCCTCGCCCTGCCTGGCTGGCTGCCAGACCACCACCGGCAAAGGCAAGGACATTGTAAGACAGCAACTTATATTTCCTCATGCAAATAGATAAGACTGGTAGATTAAAAGTAATCAAAGGTAATTCTTCACATCTCTTGTCTTCTGGTTTCTTTAGATGTTTCATAACTGCTCCTGCGCTGGGGAGATGACGACTCCAGGCATGAACATGTCCGCAGTGCTGGGCCAGTGCCCCAGGAAGAGTAACTGTGATCGCATATTCAAAATCTATATGGGTTTGTCCGCCTTGGGGTCGTTCATTTCTGCCTGCGGGGGCACGCCGGGATACATCGTTCTGCTCAGGTCAGAGACACTAAAGCTAAAAGAGCTCAGCTCACATCTTAAATGGTTGCGTATAATGATGCCTTGCAGTGTCTTATTGATTTCTGGCACATGTACTGATTTTGTGTGACACTATTGTAGGTAATATTGCATCTTAAAATGCTGATATCAAGGTCTGATGTGATGATGTTTGGGCTGATCCTCCAGGTCCATACAGCCAGATCTGAAGGCACTGGCTTTGGGTATGCAGACACTGATAGTAAGAACTCTGGGTGAGTATCGAAACTACATGTTGGTTTTGTAAAATAATTATGTTAAAGGTGTTATCTAGGGTACAGGACCATGTTATACTGAGAGCAATGATTAGTGAAATTGTCTCGTGTTATGTGTAAGCACATGTGACCTTGTGTGTTTTCAGGTGGGATACCTCCTCCTATATATTTCGGAGCATTGATTGACCGAACCTGTTTGAAGTGGGGAACCAAGCAATGTGGAGGCCGTGGAGCATGTAGACTCTATGATGCTGATGCATTCAGGTACGGTAAAACCAGACTCTTATTTTAGAGATGGGGAAGATGTGTGTTAATCGTGTAAATCATTTGGATTTCTACACTTTTTACACCATTTTCGCTTTTGTGTTCATAATTCCAAATGAAGGCACCTAAAGAAGCAAAAAATGAATAACTAAATAAACTTAAAGGTATAATGTAACCATTTTTGGTTGCTGTTGGTAAACACACTGCATTCAAAGTTGGCACGTCCTCCTCGGCTCAACGAGCAATTTAAAAAGAGAGAGCAGCGATGGTGTAGCGAGCTACAGAGTGACTGAAGATAGGGAGCGACGTTAGCGAGAACAAAGCTATTAATCAGAAAAATAAAATGTTGTTTTCTGCTTATTTCACGACGGTTACGTTCTAAAACACAAATATACACAACCACAACTCCAAACACCTTCACAGATCCCTGCAGGAAGGTGCCGCTTGCCAGATTTTGAATGAATGCGGGGAGGAACAGGGTGAACTTACAGCGATGTAACAATCTGTTCTCATCTGTGACATAGGGTCGCTTTGTATCTGACAGAGCTAAAAGGGGCCTTGAACGAGCGGAACACGCTGTTATTAGCTTGGGGTTACCCCCCCAAGTGAGACCGAAAGGCTGTTTGCAGAAGAGTCCCGAACACAGCAAAATAAGTAAAGAGAAAATACAGGCAGAGGTCAAGGTCTCTGCAGATACAGACACACTTCTAGTGGGTCATAAGTCATAAGTGGTGATTGAGAGGGATTGTTTTTGTATCAGTCTAAACATTGTTTTTTAGGATTTTTTGCATATTATATCTTTAACCCGTTCCAATATACTTTACTTTCAGAATGACGTTCTTGGGGTTGATTACCGGACTCTACTGCCTATCCAACATACTCTGGGGAGGCCTCTATTTCAGAATTGTCAAGAGACATAAGAAGTTAGCACTGAGGAATCAGGCCAAAGAAAACGGACTGGAGGGTAACGCGGCGGGCAACGGACACGCCAACATCAGCATCACCAAAAACAAAGAAGACGCGGACAATGAGAGCACTATTTAAGGAGTTTGAGGAAGCTCAACACCGTTGTATAATGCAGGTGAACAACACATATTTTCCATTGCCTAAAGTGCTGCATCCATAGTGGACCAAATGTGGTAATGGTACAGTGTCAGCACTCTTTGGTCTTCGAACAGCACAACTCTTTTTTTACACAGATTTTGTGCCGAAAACATGAGCTGCTGTTTGTTCACTTCAAAGGTCAAAGACCCCGACTAGAGCTTAGTTTTAATATGAACAACAATCAAATGACATTAGCCGATATGCAGTCCACATCTGCACAAAAACGCATAAAACTTAGAGGTAATTTTTTGCTCTACTTCAACAGTCAACAGTCAAGAAAACATAATGGGAACATATGCTGTTCACTTATGAGACATTTCAGTATGATGTTAGAGGACGTGAACGTTTGGCTTTTGAGCTTGTGTTCACCATTTACACTTGAATAGGTCAGGTAATGATAGTAATGTCTCATCCCACAGCTTTACATTCAAAGTGATTTATGTATACAGTATATGTACAATATATAGTATGTACAGTGTATAGTTTTAAATACTACTTTAAGTGTTTGTGGTCTAAGATGCGGTAGCATGAGATGAAGTATTGTTCATGTTTTTTCAGTGATTGACGATGTTTTCTTTCATGTTTTTCTGAGAGTTTGTGAGATTATAAAGCTTACTTCATTGAACAGTATTGTTATGAGGACAGTGAGGGTGTTTTTAAGTAAAAAAGTTAACACTAATGTAGAGGTTCAACTTGTCCAGGAAATGATGCCATTTTTGTCAGGTCAGTTTTTCGGGTTGGCACCTTTTTTTGCAGCTCCAAACAAACCTGCTTTCTCTGAGGCCAAATATGAATTAACTTACAGATATAGTTAACCATATTGGCCAAATTCGCTTTCTCGTCCAGGGTGGGATGAAAATATCACTATCACTCTCATGTCTGTTAGATAAACATAGGAAGACTGCAGGTTAGCTTACCACAAAGACTGGACTCTGGACTCTGTCCAAAGGTAACAGAGTCTTCTAAAGCTCACTATTTATACTTTGTTTATTTAATATGTACGAAATACAAGTGTAAATACGACACATTGTGGTGCTTACGAGGGTTATGTGACTATTTCTTGGCCGGGAGCAGTGACCTCCTGGAGTCTTGTCAACACAGCACGTTTGCCTTGCAACCAGCAAAAACGATGTATTAAAGAAATGAGATATAATGTGTTAATTAATAAGTTTTAGTGGCAATGATATTTGGGCTTTGGATAGAGACAGGCTAGCTGCATCCGCCTGTTCCCAGTCTTTGTGCTAAGCTAAGCTATCTGTCTTCTTGCAGTAGCTTTAAATTTAAAGTGCAGAAACGAGAGTGGTATCAATCGTCAATCGTTTTGGATAAAAATTTTGGACACTGACAAAATCATAGCCTAAACATGGTCAAAGGGATCTCAGCCTGTTAACCTTTATTCAGACTGTGCCCCAGCGGCATTTAACATGTGGGGATATCTCACCTGTCTGACTTTACACACACTAACCCTTGTTACATCACATCATATTACACAAACCGTAAAAGGTCATACAAGTTCATATAATCCTTTGACTCACTAGTGTCTGGAAAAGTTCGCTATAGTTTGGACAGTGGACTAAAAGTAGGTGAAGTGTAACTCAAACTTGATTGTAACACTGTAGTTGTGGATGAAAATGTATCATCAGCTAGTATATACAGTATTATTGCTGTTAATTATGAGAATTTATATATTGAGTTAGATGTTTTTATTGTGTCCATATATTTTGTTTTATCATTTCTGCCTTTTATTTCTTTCTTTTTTTCCTTTTTTTTTACAATTTTGTTGATTGTCCTTGAAGCATATCTGTAAACTTAAAGACAGATTTTCACAATATGTTTTTAACCCTGAGTCTTAATTAATTCAGCAGCTAAAGAGCCAGATATTACCTTCAGGAATTAGTGGAAAAAGAGTGAATGTTGGACTTGTGACCAGAAACACGACACCAAATGAATGTTGCTCCTCATCTGGTGGATGTGTAGCAGGTAACTAACAAGTTCGCCAATAGAGTGCTACATGAATGAGTCCTAAAACCCGGAAATGAGTTAGCAATTAAGCACTTCTGGTCTGAAACAAGCTTAAGAGATGTTAACGATTTGTTCTACGATATAAAACACGTCAGTAAATATCCCACTCATGAATTTTGAAGCCTTTGTGTCTTAAAAATTAAGAGTAAATGAGAATACTAAACGTCATCACGCCAACTCATCCACCTTTACAGCCTCGTCGTGTATACTTATACTTATACTTATAATGTTAGCTTTTTACGATTGCATTTACACTTCAAAAATAAAAAAAAGTGGTGTTCATTTGTGAAGATTATCTTGCTGAACGAAACGTGTAAATATCATAAACGTCTGTTTGCCACAGAGCTTATTTTCTGCAATAATCCAAAACCCAATGGAAAAACCCCCATTGGCTTTTTGTTGAGGGAACCCACGACGATGTTAAATTCCTGGTTGGCCTACAAAAATACATCATCCCTGGAGCACTCTATCAATTTAGAAGGTGACAATATTGTCAGTGTTGTGTTCACAGATTTGTTTCTGCTGCACCCAAGTGGTAAAAAAAAATAGTTATTGCAGACTCCAAAATGAATCTAGCAGCTGTGCTTTGAGCTAAATGCAAAAGTCAACATGCTAACAATGACAATGCTATGAATGCAGATGTTTAACAGGTATAATGTTGAGATATTTCAACCCTAACCCTGGAGGAAAAGTCAAGGGATCACCAACGTCAGAAGGATACATCATCTGGGAACCATGATTTTCTGCACCATATTTAATGGCTTCCATTAGATATTTCAGTCTGGACCAAAGTGGACCGACTGATCGACAAACAAACATTTAGCCATGCTGCTATAGTAGAAAATACAATATATATAGCTTTAGATAACACAAGAGCATGAGCAGGGTCAATGACACCAACAACACAGGGGTCAATGATCTTAATAATGGCTGTCCAGTCTCCAGTTGTGCACCTGCTGACATGACATGACATGACAATTCCTCTTCTAATATATATATATATACATATATATATATATATGTATATATATATATATATATATAAAAAATGTAGTTTGAACCTTAACATTATCTTTTACAGTCCACCAAGACTGAAAAAGTAAATGATACCCGAGGACACTTTGGTTTATTCATTTTAAAACCCGTGTGCATCAACACATCACTCTGGATTGCTTAAAGTTGAAGGTTGTTTACACATTACATAACCTAGTCTATCAAACTTTGACTCCTCTGTGTTTACTTTGTGCCTCAACAAAAGTGTTTTCTCTTTCTTTTATTGGACAAATGGTAAGTTTACTTTACGGATAACCTTGTGTTTGTTTGTTTGTTTTTACCTTTTACCTTGTTATTTAATATATTGTAACTGTTATGAGCAGTGCTTACAATATTGTATGATCGTTAAACCTGTATTATGCTTTACTAGATTTAAAAAATGTGCAACTTTTAGCTTTAAATGTGAATGATATAATCTCTTCTGCATTTATCCAATTAATTTAATTTTTCCTTATTGTCTTGTTGCTCATGAATCTGAGTGCAGTATCTGTTTTTACCAGCAGGCTGTACTCTATACAAGAAAATATCCACTGTACAATGCCACTGAGGGTGTCTCACTGCTTATTAGTACAAACTAAAGCCAGTCAGACAGGAAATGTGTACTGTAAGATTAAACAAATATATGTTAAATTCTCATTAAAAACCAATATAATTTGCAGCAGGTACAGTATCTAATGGCAGTAACAAACTGCATTCCTGTCCGAGTGCACCTGAAACTAGATACAGTGACGAAAGACGTGCAAAATACTTGTATAAACACTTCCTTCACTGTTGCTGTGCAGGAATGTGAACTCTTAATCTAAATCTGTGAGCGGTCCAAGCTGATTGAGTGACCCGTTGCCTGGCAGCCTGAACCCCCCCACCGGTCACTGGACTAACACAGCATTCCCCGAACACATGTTTACACCGCGAAACACACTCTTTAATACTGAGATACACTGATCCATATTTGAGGTTCTTCATCAATACAATCCAGCAAATGATTGATTTTAGGTTGACGTGTCCTGCATGATGTTATATGTATTTTTTGTTATCAGTAGATATATGAAAAGGCAATTTGGACCAAAACTTTCAAAATAAAACACTTATTTTATACACCTCTTTTAAAATTCTTGCAACTTTGCCTTGTGAGAAAAAAATAATCCAAAATGCAAGTTTGGAGTTACTAATCTGTCTCCCCCTCCACCCCTGTTCTCCTGTTGCCGTCCCCCTCCTGGACTGGATGGCATGTGTGTGGAATAAAAATGTGCGAGGCCTTTTGTCCCTCTAGTTCCAAGTAAGCGCTCTGCTGTCACACGGGAGAATAGGAGCACGGAGAGAGCAGGTTTTCTTCATCTCAGTAGGAGGAGAGACACATGGCTGCTTAAAGAGGAGCTGAAGAAGAAGAAGAAGAAGAGAGGGCAGACCCCTGACCCTACGGCCTGGAGATGCAATAAGTATTAAACTTCTTTAGTAGTTAATTATTGGAGTTATGAAGTGAAAAACATTCTAACTGGTTAATTGTGTTACTTTATGTCAGGTCTCAAGTTTTCCAAAGGACAAATGAGTTGTCATCGGAAACCATTTCTCCTCTGTGATATGGATTCAACTTGCAGCTCCTGACAATGTTTCCCTGAGCTGAGAGGATTGTGAGGAGAAGACGTTGGTGGAGTTTACACAGGTATCATTACGGCTGCTCTGTTTTCACTCACTTTACAAATTTAAATGTGAGGCTCAAGTGAGGGGGTATTTGCAGGACCAGGACTTTGGACTTGAGGAAATGTTTCAACAACATAAAACTGCTAATAAGTTGATAATGATGGTAAAAAATCGATCTTTTAGCCAATAACTGAGAATCTGATTTCCTTGAAACCGTCCAATATTGAAAGCTTTAAATATTTTATTATGCAGTAGAAATTAAAATTTAGCTTCATACCATTTAATGTGCTATAAATATATCTAAATATACAAAATGTTATGTTATATGAAATGAGTGGGTGAGCCGGCCTATTCACGTTCTTGCCGAGAGCATTGGTGCCTTCAAATGGGGTCGTGTTTACCGTGTTTACCGTGTTTACGAGTTGGGCCCATAAGAATGTCCCCTCATGTCGTATTCATGATCTCGGAAGTGGAAAGTTTCTGAAATTTCCGAGTTCACGACTTGTGGCGTATATTTTTTTTCTTCGTAATTTTATAATAGGTCTGAGGAAAAAACACTTGAACATCCATCAGCGGGATAAGAACCTAAAATGACAGAAACACCTTTGGGAAAAATTTATTTGACATGTATTTTGACTTTTTAGTTTGTCCCATCCGCTCCCGTCCAGATTTAAGACCTATACTGCAGCCATCCACCACGGGGCGATCGAGATGTTTTGACTTCACTTTTGGGGAGTTGTCATTGCGTCTATCTTTGTATACAGTCTTTGGTGCAGACATGAGAGTGGTATCTCCTCTAACTCTCAGCAAGAAAGGGAATTAAAGAGTGAATTCAGTCTTTAGCCTGACCTTCCTTTCTTTATTGTCTATCTGTTGTCTATGTTTGCTTTTCTTGCAGTGGCCCTGAGGGCAGGATAGACCGGCAGACAAACATTGAGTGTAGGATGGAGGAAGCAGCAGAGGACGGAGACAAGATGACCAGCCAGCATGGTCTGTGTGACCCTGATCAGAAGACCAGAAAATGCCCCAGGATCTCCACTCTCAAAGTACAAAAGCTATCTGTAATCAGCACTCCTCTTGCTGTCTACTTTTAACTCTGTTTTCTTCGTCATGGGCTGAAGTTCATTCTAATGATGTACTCAGAGTAAACATCAGTTAAAAGCCTAAAAGGCAGTGCAGGGTCAAAGGGGGTCAAACTTCGATAAGCGTGTATAGATGATGGATGGATGGATAAATGCTTAAAATGTGAAACGCAGATCAGTTTTTGGTCAAATTGAACATTTTTAGGAAAAGGCTTTCCCCCAAAAGTAGGTAGAATCAAGCCAAGAGCTGATGTTATGTTCTTTTCGAAAGTCTTGGCAGGCCACATTTCTACTCTATCAGCATATCAACTGTAGTCAAACACTTCAGCATCAGTCCTGAGCTCAGCCTTGCCTGATTGAAGGACTACATCAGCATGTGTAAAGTTAATGGAGTATTTCCCCCAACAACACATCTATATAACAACTTCATCCAAGACATTTTCCCTCACGGTTCCTTAGCTCAGTCTGTAGATATTGGGTTGAAAAGAAAATTTATACAGCAAAATATACACACTGCTTTATGAGCTCTAATTAAAGAGGACCTATAATGCTTATTTTTAGATGCATACTTATTACGTATTTTGTGTTTCTACTAGAACATGTTTACATGTTTTAATGTTCAAAAAACGCTTTATTTTTCTCATAACGAATGTGATTCAGCACCTCTTTTCACGCTCTGTTTAAAACAGTCTGTTCGAGCCCCCGCCCTCCCAAAAAGCCCAGTCTGCTCTGATTGGTCAGTTGGCCCGCTCTGTTGTGATTGGTCAACCAAACCAAACTCTTCGGACTCCGCTCCAGCTCCGCTCTAACTAGCTTTGTTTGCCAAACTAGGCACCCTCTAGGCAGGTATTGTGCAAATGTGTTACTTGGTGACATCACCACGTTACGGAAGAAAAGGCGGGACTTCAAGCAAGGCGTTGATCAGGCAGTTCAGGAGCAGAGTTTCTGTGGAGGAGAGTAACTCTTTGTAACTTTGTAGACTTTTTACATGCCCAAAAAAACTATATAACACTAAAGGAAAAAGCACAAAAGCATAATAGGTCCTCTTTAAGGTTTTCAAGAGAATTTAGAGCCCCAAGTGGTCCATCCATCAAGTTTAAACTGAAAATGAAAACCTTGGCAACATAATCGATGAAATGCTGTACATAGCAGAACATGCAGATGGGAATTAATTTAGTAATAAAGGGACTCCAGGGTGCCCACACAGAGTAAAAATCAAAGGCTGTGTAGGCAGAAACCATTTATCTTTTTTAGTTTGAGGATTATTATTAAAGTGGATATAATCTATATTTTTATAATAGCAACGTATCAAATAGTTTAAACATTTTACGTGATTGGTTTCCTCAAAGTAGATATTACATGAAATGGTGGTATTAAAAAATGACAGATGACTTTTCACGTTTGTAAAATATATGAATTATTAGCCTATTTTGATGACTTATATTTCCCCTTGTGTGTTTTCTAGTTGTTTATTGTGGCGCTGTCCTTCGCCTGCTTCTCCAAGGCTCTAGCAGGAACCTACATGAAGAGCTCCATCACTCAGATTGAGAGACGTTTCGACCTCTCCAGCACGCACGTCGGACTCATAGATGGCAGTTTTGAAATGGGTACCATCTATCTTTTGAATTCACCCTAATCTTTTGAACGTCTGACTCTGTAGCTGATGATTCTCTAAATATATAATGGTTTTTTTCTTCTGCTCTCTTGGTTTCTCTTTCTTGGAGGTAGGCAACTTGCTGTTTCTCGCTGTGGTCAGCCATTTTGGGGCCAGGCTTCATCGGCCCAGATTCATTGCTGTGGGCTGTTTACTCATGGCCGTAGGGTCCTTTCTCACGGGCCTGACGCACTTCTTCATGGGACGGTAAACGGCAACAAACGGCAGATTCTTTGAAACTTTTGCAAAGCAGAAAAAGAGTTTCAAATGATCGTTATCGGACGTCTCTTTGCGGTTTTCACAGCTACGAGTACAGCACAGTCATCCAGGGTTTCCAGAATGACAGTGTGACCATCGCAGCCTGTGTGGATCCTCTGAAAACAGAAGTACCTGAAGTTCAGATTGAGCCTTCTGTGGAAGTCAACAAAGGTAAGACTGTGGGCTACACGCAGGGGTCAAATGGGCACCTTCAAAAAACAATAAGCAACAGTTAGATACGAGGTCCACCACTTTGGTCTAGACTGAAATATCTCAACATCTAGGCTACAAGGTTGACATTTGTTGTTTCAACTCCGGGTCTGAAAAGTGAAGCCAATGTTGAAGTGCCTTAAACCTAAAACAGCCAGCAGAGGAGTCCTCTGGTTGCTAAAAGAAGTCTGATTGTATAGAAGTCTATGAGAAAATGAGCCTACTTCTCTCTTGGTTTATTACCTCAGTAAACATTGTAAACATGAGTTTATGGTCTCAATCACTAGTTTCAAGTCTTCTTCAATACATCATGATGTTCATTTAGTAAATTATGGTCCCATTTAGAGTCAGATAGACATTAAAACAGAGGATGCTTTAGGGCGTGGCTACCTTGTGATGGACAGGTCGCTACCATGGCGTTGTCCAGTCTGGGAGTTGTCCGTGTTTTCGTCTTATAACTTTAACCCGTTCACAGTGTGTTTTCAGCTCATGAAAGTTAATAATAACATTTTGGTCACCTAAAAATGTCTTATTCAGTGTTCGGTTGTACTTAGCTCCACCCTCTCGTGTCACTTATGGTTGCAAAAAAACAAGACGGCGACAGCCAAAATGCCGAACGTGAGGCTTCAAAAACATAGTCCACAAAACCAATGGGTGAAATCATGGTGACTACGTCCGCTTCTTATATACAGTCTATGTTTTGACTGAAATGCTGTTAGTGTGGCCTAACAATAAAACTTGTACAGTACTGGCCATGTGGGTGGAAAAGTCAGCTGCCACCAGTAGCATACTGACTGCCTTAACATGAAACCTGGTTCAAAAGTCTTAACAACTCACTGGCTTTGTTTCAACCATCCGTGGAATGCACTGATCCTGGTCCGACCCTCAAAGCCACTCACCTCCCGTGCTGAGTAGGCCGACACTGTACAGTACAATTATCCAGTGCCAGTCATCAGTCTATGACATGTGGACTGCAGAGCAAGAAACCAACAAGAAAAAGAAAGAGACAGAATAATATGTGGGACCATCAGGTCTTATAACATCACCGAGAAGAAAGCAGACGTCTGTTATATTTATGGTAATAAATTTAGCTTGGACACATATCTGTTTATGTATCCTTCAATATTTTGAGGAGTTGCTCTCGTCCGATGAATTCTACTTCCCTTACTTCAGTTTTTCTATTGTTGAGCCATAATTAATTCTTCTTCTCACAATAACACGTCATACACCCACAGAATGCAACGTATTGATCCTGTTCAGCCACACTGATGAGATTTATTTAGAAAAGAAATACAATATGGGCGTCACACACGGTGCAGCGGTATGCAAGCTTAAAGCCGAATCCTATTACATGACATTGAATCACAACACTACATTATATTCATACGTCGGGTTTGAGACTTTATTTCCTTTTTCTCTGTAACTTATGAATGGTAGGGGGCTTTTGATACACATGCACCAAAGTTTTTAGTATTTTCTACATTTGAGTTTAGGAATGGCACTGATCATCAGTGATATTATACATTTAAAAACATGTATTTAATGTTAAACAATACATCAGAGATAGTATAAAGCAGTGTCTATGAATATCACAGTTTATCAGATCTTTGTAACTCAGGCTTTCCTTATTGTGTGTGTGTGTGTGTCTTTATGTAGCCTGTGTGAGAGAGTCTAGTTCCCACATGTGGATCTATGTGTTCCTGGGGAACGCTCTGCGAGGGATCGGAGAAACCCCGGTTACGCCTCTGGGCATTTCTTACATCGACGATTTTGCCAGAGCTGAAAACTCGCCCTTCTATATTGGTAAGATATCTTTGCACATTTTGGGTTTCCAGTGGAATTTTTAAAGGGTTCAAATGTCATGAATTGTGTTAACCAACAAACACATTTCTTAAAACTTACACATAGATTGGTATGTGTATCCTTTATCTTCTTAACTCTTATCAAATGTCTTTTCACCTCCCCTTTCAGACCACGTCATACAAAATGTTAATCTATCGATTGGTTTGTGATTTTGCAGCTTGTCTCCAGACCATCACTCTCCTGGGCCCCATGTTTGGTTTCCTCCTGGGCTCCTATTGTGCCAAACTATATGTTGACATTGGATATGTTGATATCGGTGAGTGCAATGTGTTTGTTTTGCAAGAAGTAGGCTATGTATCATCAGTTAGTCTTCACTCTAAATACTTAGCTCCACCCTCTCGTTTCATTTCTGGTTGCAAAAAAACAAGATGTCTGTTTCTGTCTGAAATCAATAAGGACTCATTGTTTCAAAAATTGCAATGAAATTAGAATCAAACGCCTCCCGTGTAGACGACAGAGTTAAACCTATGCACGCCTTTTGGCTAGAATGTCACATTTTGACAGAAGAGACACGGTGACTCTGGCTGGAGCTTTATTTCAGACTGATTTGACCAGCCTGCTGCTCATGGTGCAAAGGTCCGTCAGGATACCACAAAAATAGGCTCTCATCTGTCAGAACAGCTTAGTGAGGACACTTCTGAGTGTCCCTGTGAGGAACTGTCTCAACTCTCACAGATAGATAAGGTAAAATCAATAATTTATTGGTCAAACAAACTCAATCAGTCCACCTGAAGTGTGCAGTGTCGCTACTAGAGTGTCCCATCCCTGATAATATAAGACGCAATTTGCCTGTTGTCAAAATGTGTCCAATATGGTCATTCACACAAAGGGAAGTGACATTGAAATTACAAATGAAAGTGAAAAATGAAACATCAGGCTTCCTGCTCCTGCTGTGCACTCACTTGAAAACTATTTTCTGGCCTCAGAGAGTGTGACCATCACTCCTAAAGATGCCCGCTGGGTGGGCGCCTGGTGGATGGGCTTCATAGCGTCCTCCGCTCTCCTCCTCATCTCCAGCATTCCCTTCTGGTTCCTGCCCCGCTCGCTGCCGAAGCAGAAGGGAGACGACGGCAAGCCAACTCCCGCCCTTGAGACCCTGGATGGGACAGAGGATGTCCCCAACAACCATCACAACCTCAAGCTGACTGACATCGCTAAAGGTTGGCATTTAGGATTTGGTATTTTAATAAACTGCAACATGCAGGTTTATGGTCATTGCTTTTTACTGGATGTCCTTCCACAGGGTTTTTTCCCTCGCTAAAGCGTCTGTTGGGAACTCCTACCTACTTCCTGCTCCTTTGTGGGAGCATCCTGAAGTTCAACTCCTTCATCGGCCTGTTTACCTTCAAAGCCAAATACATGGAACAACAGTTTGGACAGTCTGCCTCCAGAGCCAACTTCCTCATAGGTAAACAATGTGCTTCGTCCGCATACTATGCACTACAAACTCAATAGGTGTACTATCGTTCGACATGTGTGGATGAAAAGTAGTATGTATCTTTTCGGACGCACTGAACTGTAATTTACGTCGCCACTTCTTGAGGGCCTTGTTGCCGGTTGGAGACGTGTAACCATGGTAACACGTGCCAACCTAATGTGACCAAAAACGACAGTTTGTGAGAATCAAAGTCTGTATTAATTTAAAATATATATTACACCTAACAACAAAGTGAAATCTTATACTTGCAGTTAAATTGAAGGGTTATTGATGTTACAGCCGGCCTTCATGCTACTACAGCAGCCCAACACGGACAAACACTGGCTCTAAATAGGGCCATTTGCGTTTTCACATTTTCGCGTCGGACACCGTAGTTCTTGGCACAAGAGAGAAATTTGAGTTTGTTGCAATCTGCAACCTCACCACTAGATGCCGCCAAATCTATAGGCCTATAGTAGGTCATATCGTCAGCATACAAGCGAACGCTTCCCTACACGTCCCTTAGATAAAGGACAAAGGTTCAAATGGTACACTTCTGCACAAAGCAACGACTTATAGAGAAACTAAATATCACAGGGTGTTTGATGAGAGACTTCCTACTGTAAGAGAAAGTGTCCAGACTCCCTCGTGTTTTTCTTCTAGGTGTGTTGAACCTGCCGGCGGTGGCGGGGGGGATCTTCCTGGGAGGGCTGCTGATGAAGAGGTATAAACTGAGTTTGGTGTCAGGAGCACAGCTCTCTTTTGCCACATCCTTCCTGGCGTACCTCCTCATGCTGCTGCAGTTTGGCACCAAGTGTGATAACATCCCCATGGCTGGGCTCACCATCTCATACAACGGGTCAGTGCAGAGGGCGTACGAAGATGACCACAGCTTTAAAATACATAAACATACACCATAACCCCTAACATAAACCCTCTTTGCCCTACAGGACGCAGCTTATATCATCCGACAGGGATATGCTCTTCTCAGAGTGCAACAGAGACTGCTCGTGTTCAGCAGAGGAGTGGGACCCCGTGTGCTCAGACAGCGGCATCACCTACGTCTCTCCGTGTATGGCCGGCTGCCTCAACTCCAGTGGATACGGCAAGAACACAGTATGGGCTGCACACGTAGATGCACAAACACACAGTGTTTACAGAAATAGGAAACTCTTGATCTCCTAATCTATGATTAGGAATTAATCACAAATGTGTTAGATTAGACGTGTTTATCAGCAGTACCATGCAGCCCACAACCCTTATTCCTCAGCAGCAAAGAATTTGAATATTAATTTCTTCGCTTCCTCTCCCTGCTATAGTCAACACTCTATACACTCCCCACTCTGCATTGTGAAATAGTTACTTTATCGAAGCATAAATTCATGGTCATTTTTCTGGAATAACTACCAAAATCTCGTTCGAAGCCCTTTCAATGTTGCGAGGTTCAGTGATTTGTCATTTTATAACACAGGGTTGCACAATGAAATGTAAGATGTAGCCCTTTCACACACACATAGAACTTATGTACAAATATTTTAATTAGAATAAAATAAAATAAAATAAAATAAAAAAATAAATAAAATAAAATAAAATAAAATAAATCAAAATAAAATAAAATAAAATAAAATAAAATAAAATAAGATAAAATAAAATAATACAATAAAATAAAATAAAATAAAATTTAAAAAAATAAATAAAATAAATAAAATAAAATAAATAAAATAAATAAAATAAATAAAATAAATAAAATAAATAAAATACACAGTATACAGTTACTTAAACCTATTGAGTTTACATGCATTAGTTAATATTCCATTATTGCATTAAATTAATAATAATTGATTGTCAATAATAAGGTCCCACATGTCAGAATTATGTATATAATCACATTTGTCACCTAATTTATTGATAACATTTATTATTTTATTAAATTTTATTCGATTTCTTGACGACAGTAGTCAGTGGAATCAGCACGGCATGCATTGTGTCTCATGTTACAAAAATAATCTAAGTTCGAAGGTCTATTTATTGTGACCCATTTATCCAAAGGCTACTTTATTGCCTCCAGTAATTAATTTAATTTCCAGTAAGTCATCCCGCTACATTGCAGTTTCTCTCTCTTTACCAGGTCTTCCACAACTGCAGCTGCGTGTCCGCCTCTTACCCAGCAGGCAGCAGTACATCCGTGAGGCTGGGCCAGTGTCCTCATGCCAAGGACTGCGGCCGTAGTTTCACCTCCTACATGGCCGTATCTGTCCTCAGCTCCTTCATCAACTCTCTGGGAACCACGCCTGGCTACATGGTCATCATACGGTCTGTGCACTGATTTCTGGCAAAGAATGATAATAATGATAACTGGGAATATTTGTGCTATATGTAGATCGTTGTTATAATCTGAGCCTAAGTGAGCTGTGAGTGGCATTGCATAGTTTCAATGCTAGCTTCATATTTCAGCGTACAGACATGAGAGTGGTGTCTTATCTTCTCAAGTAACTCTCGGCAAGAAAGCAAATGAGTGTATTACCCAAAAACTATTCCTTTAAAGGTGCTAAATAAGAGATTGGGAGCATTGTTATGCCTCCACACGGCTCTCAACATGGTAACGTAACATATACTGACGCTGTCAGACCCCTCGGCGTCACTTTTAGGTCGCAGTAAACACGTGCTTAACGTGAATTCAACAAAAACACGTGCATAGCTTGAGGCAACAAAACTACTTAGTTAGGTTTAGGAAAAAAAACAACATGGATGGGCTTAAAATTACTGAAAATGTGACTGAACGTTGTATTTGTTGGACCTGTCCACCTCCCCTCCCACCCACCCGGTGTGTGTCTCCTTCGCTCTTTAAGCTACGTCACCACACTCCCAGTTGCCTCGGAAGGGTTTCCTTTGTAGGTAATAGAAAGCCCGGTGCGTTGCATACCGGCGCTAAAGGGTTTCTTGTGCGGCGATATTAAACGCCGACGGCCATGACAGAGCGTTGGTATTTGACACCCTGAGAATGAGAAGGGGCTGATATAAATGACTGTGTTGTTTTGTAATTACAGGTGCATCTCACCAGAGCTCAAATCCCTTGCGCTAGGTATCCAGGCCATGGTAGCTAGGACTCTTGGTAAGCTTCATTTAAGTACAATCATTTTACTTTTTCATTTGGACTTGTTTTGTTTTTCAATGTTGGCACAGTTGCAGATCGGTCCCAAAACTAAAGCTCCTTCCTCCTCCTAAAAATGACACCTCAATCAAGTCAAAATAAGATTATATAAATATTTACATTTACAATATTTCTCTCCATTTCAATATTGTAACAGTACATATTTGGGTGTCTGTAGGTGGTCTTCCTGCACCGGTGTATTTCGGAGCCCTGATTGATTCAACTTGCCTGAAGTGGTCGATCAAGAAGTGTGGTGGCAGGGGGGCATGTCGCATCTACAACTCTGAGATGTACAGGTACGTCACGGACTACAAATGTGGAAATAGAACGTGATTGCTAATATGAATTTGCTAAAAAAGTGTAGAGTGTTTCTCCACCACTTTAAACACCGTAGCAATAAATATTTCTGCCCTTTATTGCCTTCTGTCCATTTTTTTTGTCTCTATTTTCAGGATCATCTTCCTGGGTCTGATCACTTCCCTCAGTGGTTCCTCGTATTTCTTCGTCATTGCCGTCATCGTCCTCCTCAGGCGACAGTTTCGAAAATCAGAGCGAGGAATAGAGACGCAGGACACAAAGGCTTCAAAGGCAATTGAACTTCGAGCCACATTAAATCCCACCGAGGACCAGCCTGGCGCTCCAAAAACTCCCAAATCGCTTCAAGCTCCCAAAGTTTGGGTACGGATCGCAACAGAACTGGAGGAGGGAGAGGAGGTTCTCAGAACTGAGCAGCTCCTTCGAGATGGAGGCTACACAAATAACATCCTGACAGAGACCACTGTTGAGTTTACTCCTCTTCCAAGTGAGGAAGCAAAGATAGAGATGGACGGGCTGGAGCCAGGGGACGAGGTGAAAGAGGGAAAAGATGAGGTTTGCAAGGAGACAAAAGAGGATATTCTCACAGATGACAAGGAGTTAGAGAAAGAAAGAACACACTGCAAAGAAACGGATGGCCCACAAAACTAAGGTGGGCACCAATGTGGTCTCAAACACTGGGACCTTTCTAGAAATGTTACTGAATTGGGCCAAAAGTCACATTTACCTGGATTTTCAAGAGGGAATGCTTTTTCATCTGGGCTATAGCATGCTCTTCCTCTTTTATTAAAGCTGTTGTATTGAATTAGAAAACCCGATTTCACAGCTGTAGAAACATAAAAATGGAATATGTTGACTCATGATTACACAACAGCCGTGCAAGACCCAAACTGAAAAACATTATAGAGGAAACTTCTCGGTCAAAATGAATGTTTTTTTCTTTTTATGCCAATAAATTAATCCTTGAATGTGTGATATTGTCACATTAAATTTTTGCAGATCTGATCTATGCGCAGTCACGAAAAAACAATGTTAAAGCTGCAGTAGGCAGTATATATTTTTGGCATCATTGGGCAAAAATTCCATAATAACCTTTCAGCATATTGTAATTCAAGTGTTCTGAGAGATAACTAGACTTCTGCTCCTCCTCATGGCTCTGTTTTCAGGCTTTAGAAAATCTAGCCTGTGACGGGAGACTTTGACCAATCACAGGTCATTTCATTGAGAGAGCGTTCCTATTGGCTGTGCTCCGGTCATGTGACTAGAACTTTCTCATTTTACAGCTAAACCGTGCACTACAAGATGATTCTGAAAACATTTGAGGAGAGAAATAGGCATTAACGTAACATAATATTGATTCATATTTGATCAGCGCTGCCTAGTTTGACCGTTTGGTCGGAGTTTGTGAGTGATTGACAGCCGGCTCTCATAGACGGCAGCTGGACAGCAGACCTCAGATTAGCTCTATACTGCTTGTTTTCCTCCGGTCTGTGAAATCTTGCAGATGCTGTTAGGAGCACCGGAGGACACAGAGGAACATGATTTTTTTTCAGGTTACCTGTTTCATGTACTACTGTCATGATATAGCGACCGTTTTCTAAAAATAACTATTTTTTTAATCATATTTGCTCCAATCTCGCCTACTTCAGCTTTAAGTAGTACGTCGTACGACAGTCGGACACATCCCCAGTTAACAACAATGAACATGAACAGTCATTATCAGAGGCCACAGCACCATTACCTTTACTGGCACCGGCTACTTATCTACTAATCAATCCCCAGTGACTCCTGATCCCTCTCGTGTCCGTCCATCACTAGAGGAATACTAATAAAGCCATACTGAGCTTCTGTATTGGAGCTTCCAAACCCCAAATCTGTGCACTAAATGTGGAAATGGAAACAAAGCGGCTATATAAAAGAAAAATAAGAATGGAGAATGCCACCCATGTAACATCTGGCTCCACACTAAAGTAATCCAAGAGACAAGAAAACAGAAGAGACGTGTTTCCCCAGACTATAGCTTATAAAAATAGACTTAAAATCCTACACTTACCACCCACTTACTCTCTCTTCCTCTGCTTTTTTTCTGTCTTCTGCCTTCCCTTCCACTCCGTTCTTCCTTTCAAGATTGTGCACATTAACCTTTCTAAACAAGCTGCTCATGTAGTTAAATATTTAATAGGTTAATTATATATTCAGTTAATTTTTCATTATTATTTTATCAATCAGTGTTTGCCAATGACACACAATATAATTGCATTAACAGGCATTGATAACATGCAAACTATATGATCCATGTAAAAGTAGAGAAATCTGTCACTCCATCTCTGTCTGCAGTTACTGCAGGTTTTCTTGGGACGTTTACAGGAAACACAAAGAGGTGTTCGTTGGACCGTGATGGGTTTTGGGGTTTTGGGGGGTGTTAAATATCCATTAAGACTGCACTATATCTCTCTGTTAGCTCAAAGCTGCGGTGAAAAACCACCAGCACTTAGCCTGCAGCCTGTGGCGGCATATCTCCACTGAGACCGCGGGATGAACGTCACAAACATGGTCAAGGTAGTCATTTTAAATTTAATGTTTAATTTAATGTTCTTTTCGTGCGTTCGCTGATAATTGCATTTTTATGACCATTACGGTATATCTCATGTTCATTTTCTATTTAAGGAAATCAGCTTCCGTGCACCAGATGATTTTTCCAGCAAAAGATAGTAAGAGTTAAAGGCCAAGTAAACCAATTTTGTCAACAGAGGGTTCCTATATGAAGTGAGTGTGACTTTGCTGGGAAAAGTTGATGTCATATATTTCCATGCACCAATCAGAGTTTAGTAACATTTTAATCTGATGACAGTAGAGTGCTCCAGCGATGACAATTTTTTGTAAGCCAAACAGGAAATTAGCATCGCACTGGTTCTCTAAACAAAAAAACAATGGGAATTTTCCATCGGTTTTTGGGTTATTGCAGAAAATAAGTTCTGTGGCAAACAAACGTTTACGATACTTACACGTTTTGTTCCGTAAGATAATCTTCACAAATGGCGTTAGGCTATAAGCGAACTAGACCACGATCGCATCAGGGCAAGTGTAAACAACGAGACTGTTAAGGTGGACAAGCTGGCGTGATGATGTTTTGTAGACTCATTTGTTAGCAACCGCCTTTTTTTAAGACAAAAACTTCAAAATTCCCGATTGGGATATTTACTGACGTATTTTATAACGTAGAGCAAAACGTTAAAATCTTTTAAACTTGTGTTAACCACGGACTCATGAATCTAACTACAAACCCATTAAAAAAAAAACATTGACTTCCAGACAAGGGAACCGAAAGTGCTAAAATGCTACCTCATTTCCGGGTTTTAGGACTTCCTGTAGCACTCTGTTGTGGGATAATTTCCTTTAGTCATAAATATCTTAACCACCAATATTTGACCTGCGATTGTTTTGGTCACATGGCCATGGGGGGCAGCGGTAACAAGCTGTAAACACAAACACTGACATCACTTTTTAAAGTTGATATGTCTTACTTGTTAACAGACAGCAACCAATTTACACATCCACCAAACACGGAGCAACATTAGAATTCATTTGGAGTCGTGTTTCTGGCCACATGACGATTGTAAGTCCAATATTCACTCTCTTTTAGCTCTGTTTTTAGTAACCACTAACTCCGGAGGGAAACATCCGGGTCTTTAACTGCTAAATGCTCCGCTACGTCCACTGTGTGCTGTGCTGGTAGTCAGTTTTTTGTTTTTTTCAGTTTTGAAAACAGCTGCCTGCTCTGGCTGAAAACAACAATGATGAGAGCCGTGAGAGTCAACCAAAACAGTAAAGTTGTGGAACGTAAAACCAAAACAATGAGCTGAGAGATGCTAAAATGTTATGTAGAGCTGAGGGGGGATATTATCTGTGGGGTTTTTCACAATACACATTATCATTTAATCTATTGTTGATATAAAAAATATTGATTAGCAGCTTTAAAATGACAGAAAAACACTTAATATTTCAAACCAAGTTTGCAGGAAACTAATGCAAAGAGATGTGCTAATTGCTCACTAGTCAGATTTCCAGGTCACGTGCGTCAAGTGTTGCTCACCATCGCTTCATTAATTAGTACTTTCTCAGTTGTTTGTGACGTGTCCTGTCAAAATAATGAGACGCCATTCATTATTAACGATAATTCATCCTCAGATTTATTATTCATCGTTGATGAAGCCCATAGGGAGGCGGAGGGGGGGCCAGAGTTTGGTGACCCAAAAGTCCATTACGTGTCTCAAGGTAAACAGAGAGACAACTTTCCTCTCCCCAGTGTGGGTTTACGGCGGGTCAGTCCCATCACGGAGGCTTGATGACAATGATGACGAAGGCGATGATGAGGATGGTGACGTACGAAGTTGTGTGTGTGTGTGTTTGTGTGTATGTACTGCGAAAATTTGCATTTCCCTGCGTGTGCACAGGTTAAAGAGTCTACATTAAGGTACAGCTGAGTGTGTGTATGGCAAATATAAGACCCTCTTGGACTTCCCGACACCCCCATACACCCCCCCCCCCCCTCGTCCTCCCCATTCTGTGTCAATGAAAATGCAACAAGGCTATATTTGGACAGAGCTGATGTCACAAGTGGTTTGAGCGAAGAGCCTATAACTGTTGGAGTCTGTTTGTGTGTCAGTCTGACAAACCCTGGACTGCTCCAGTGACAGACTGGGATCTGCTGGCTACTGGCTGACACAACAAGAGAGTAAGTACTATTTCTTACTTACGGACTTTGTCTTTTATACAGGAAATTCTTGTGTATATACAAATGGGTTGCTACAGGAAATTAACAATTTTTACTTTTAATTGTAGGTTTGAATAGGATATTTTGTTAAATCTCTACCTCTTTTCAGATATTTTTTAAATCTTTAAATCTGTGTGTCAAAACAGAACTTCTATTTATTTTAAATTCAAGATTCAAAAGGGTTTCCCAAAGAAACCAAATATGTATTGTTGCATCACATGATGGGAAATGTGCAGAAAATGATGCAGGACATTTTTTTTATTTAAAGTAAGGAAGAATCAAAAGCCATCAAATATATACAAATATAAATATGTTTTACTCAGGAGTGTGATGCACAAAAAAAAGTATCTAGAGCTGAAATGATCAATCAACAGAAAATATTATAAATGTAATTTTTCAAGCAAAAGTGCAAAATATTTTCTGATACTAGCTTCTCAATTCTGAGGATTTGCTACTTTTCTTTGTCCTGTGTGATTATAAGTTTAATATCTTTGGGTTTTGCACTGTTGGTCGGACAAAACAGACAAGACATCACCTTGGCTTCTGACTTTGTGTTTTTTGTGAAATTCTTAACGGGAATTTTTGTATTTATATATATTATATATTTTCTATTTTATAGGCAAAATTAATCGATTAATTAATAAAAAAATAAATAAAAATAATAATAATAATAATAATAATAATAATAATAATAATAATAATAATAATAATAATAATAATAATAAATAAATAAATGAAATGAAATAAATAAAAGAAATAAATGAAATGCAATAAATAAAAGAAATACAAGAAATAAAAGAAATAAATCAAATTTAAGAAATATATAATTTGTTAGCTGCAACCATATGGAAAAAAATTATATTCATAACATCAGTGTTGAACTGCTTAATGCTTGGTAGGTGCTGGTGGATTATTGTTACTGATGCATTGAGCACAGCTTTAAATTAGACTGTAGGTGATTTATAGATTGCATGAAATTATAGAGAACAATACGTTTCTCTTTTTTTCTCTTAATAGTCTGGAACGGTTTTCAAATTCAGAATTTCCTTAGAAATGACACTTTTATGCATGTTAAATTAGGACATTATGTACTGATGATGAACATAAATTGCTAAGTGTCTGTGCTGCTGTCTTTGTAGTTAAATAAAGGTTAATTACAACAAATATTGCATGCAAATTATTCACAATAAATCAAACTCTGTTGTATCTGTGTTGATCCAGGTAATCACCCTACACTATGTATCACCTGAGGGTGCCTGTGCTTCTCCTCACGCTGCTTGTGTTGCTGCGCTGTGTCACCGCCGCCCCGAGCTACAGGTAAGCGTATCAGAAGCAATGAGCTCTTTTGGTGTGGCTGCATGTGCAATGATGATGTGATTGTGGTCTAAGATTAGGGGCAGAGTTTAAACGGTGGCAAGCACCAGCAATTCCAATTCAGCAAGGGTTTCACTTTGCTGATCATATCAGATCTGAGGTCAGCAGACAAGCAGCTGAATGTCATGGAAATTGTGTGACAAGTAGGGCTGTAATGTTCTGTGTGGTGGAAGTCGTGTGTGTGTGGGGGAAAGCGCTTCATTGTGCAACTCGTGGGGAGCTAAGTGCCCACATTTTCTTCTTGCTCTCGGGACTAGTGGATGTTCTGAAGAGGGAAGACTGTAATCAGCTATCAGAGTTGAAACGGTTTGGCCCTTTTTTCCCCTTCTGTGATTCAGGTACTTCAGTCCCAGCTCATCCAGCGAGCAAGAAAGTGCTCTCCCAGACAGCGACGGCTGGTTAACCCCGGGGTTAATCTCCAACCCGTTCCTCGGCCTCGTGAGTACGCGGCCAGAGAGGGGGCTCACAGCCATGAACAGGTAACGGCATTTACAGAAACCAGTATCCTCATCCTCATTATTCTATCTATGAGTGTTACTGTGATGTTTAACTTTCTTTTACCCATCAGTCACCACATAGAGAAGAGGAAATGCAACACAGCCACCTGCGTCACCCAAAGGCTAGCAGACTTCCTGGTCCGCTCCAGTAACACCATCGGCACCATCTACGCGCCGACCAACGTGGGATCTGGCACCTACGGCAAGAGGGACCTACTGCTGCCGCCTCCGTTCTACCTGCCTCTCTAGTGCCGACTGAGGAACCTCCACCGAGCACTCCTCCCACAGTGCTCTGATGATATAACCAGACATCTTATGTAACAATGATTGTGACAATGACGTTACTAATGATGACACTGATGGTGATGATAATGATTATGAAGAAATGATTATTTTATAAACTTTAAAGAAACAGTGCCTTTAATTTAAACCATTTTGTTCTGGCTTTGTGTGTGCGTGTGTGTGTGTGTGTGTGTTGTGGCTCTGTTATAATGATGTATATATAATAACAATACAAAAAAAAGTAAAATAATAAAACAATAAATAAAAGAAAAACAGATGTAAAGCCATAATATGAGATAAATGTTGATTTTGATAATAAAATTGTGAAAGTATATATTTTAAAAACTATCTTTGTGCGTTTCAAGCCACATTATTAAAGTTATGACTTTATTCTCGTAATATTACGACTTTTTTTCTCGTAAAGTTATGACTTTATTCTCGTAAAGTTATGACTTTATTCCTCGTACTATTAGGACTTTATTTCTCGAAAAGTTACGCCTTTTTTTCTCGTAAAACTTTGACTTTATTCTCGTAACATTAAGTTTTTTTCTCGTAATATTCAGACTTTATTCTGTAAATCTCAGATGTTTTTTCTCTCAATGTGGCCCTAATACTCCGTCGTACATTGTCTCTTTGGCCCTCACTGCATTAGACTTATATACTATATACTTAGACTATAAACTGTGTTACCTTCATCACAATGCTCAAACATTTTGCGGCTCCAGACAGATATTTTCTTTTTTTCTTTGCCTAAAATGGCTCTTTTGATAGTAAAGGTCGACCCCTGGGTTAGAGCCAAGAAATGTTCCTGCACATAGGCTAACTCGCCTTAATCTACAGATTAGATAAGTAAAATATAATGTATTAATTTAGTGAGCCTTTTAAGGTGTTAATTGGTAGATTTTGCAAAAAAGCAAGTAAGCAAAACGTCAAACTATTGCTCTAAGTTAACTTTTAGAAAACATTAGCCTATATTTTCCCGCATGATATATCTCATAAATTATTTAGGCCCTACATTTTTGTCAATAATGAACTGAAACTCTATTACTCAGATGGAGATAACATAGATTAAGTTAAGTCGTTCACACGATTTAGATATATCAGTGATTCTTATATTTTGTTTTACATGTTGTTGTTGTTTCTTATATCATATATCTTAATTTTGCATCATGAAAAGGTTTAGTTAAAGACATTAAAATGAAAAAATTAACACTAATGTGCATTTTGACAGCAGATTTTTCAGGAAAATTATTAATTTAGGTGAAATATGTACGTATTTACGTAGTTAATTAAAACCCTTAGCATTTACAGTCCAATAAATGCAGTCAGGTTAATTAACTGTGATCCCTTAATGTTATCAATAATGGAGGCTGTCAACCTCCATTTTCCGGGGCTCCCCCTCACAAATGTCAATTTAAGGTGCAAGTAATCTATGCATTATGTTAACAATTAAATATGTGTTTGTGGCATTTAGTTGGCTTTAAATTAAAGTAAAAGTAGCTTGATTGATTTCCAAAGCAGCGTGGTTTCCATAATATGGTCAAGGACTCCACAGTCTACTGAAATGCATCCACAAAAACCTCAAAGAGCACTTTTTATCAATGAAAATTAAAAAAATATGTTCCATATATTGAATATAATCAGTGCTTTTATTTCATAGACAAATAAATCCTTTATATTTGTGATCACATTCTGTCTTCTTGCAGGGTTATTCTGGGTAACGTAATGAAAATCAAGAGGGGAGGTATGACGCACAGCATTAACCTGTGTTTGATTACCAGTGACCCAATCATCTCAGACACTGACATCAATACTCCCATGCATGGTTAACACCGGCATAAAAGGTTTTTCAAAAATAGAACAAGTGCCCGCTTTTGCTGATGAATCCAAAAACAATGCAGCCATTATCCGCCAAACACCCTGACAGAGGACGGGGGATCGTGTCAAGATCCGTCGATTACTTCATATAAAATCACAAATGGCTCTGTACTTCAACAGTTATCTGGTGGTTGAGTTGTTTATCGCCGCAGTAATGACGGTGGATGACTGTTTTTGATGGAATTTTAGATCTGATTCATGACCCGGCGACCACATTAATCTCTGACATTAAAGATGCAATTGTGATCCAAATATAAACACGAGGGGTTGCCCTGCTTTCAACATTCAAAACAGAGGACTGTAACCTCCCACTCCCACTGATAAATTGATTTACAGGTCTTTTAATGCAGAGAACTAGACAAAAGCATTCAGTATATTTGTCTGTTACTTTATGTTTGTCCATGACACAGTGTATACGAGAAGTACTGAAATAAAATCCTTTTATTCATACTTGGCCGTTGAAGGCGATTCTAAATCTGGTTCCAGTATATCAAAAATGTTTTTTTAGACTGTTGTCAGGCTGTTAAATAGGTGTTATCAGTCGCTATAAGCCCCATAGATGTGGGTCATTAGGGGCCTATTGCAGCACCTAGTAGGTTCTATCGTCTATTCACACGGTAGATCACCAAACGAAGGTATAAAAGAAGACGACAGTGACCTTTAGTGACTGTAGTATTTATGGCAGGAGCAAAAGAAGAAGTCAGGCGCTGTAGTATAGACAGTGTGAAACTCCATATGGGGAGGAGGTCAGAGGATGAATGGGACACAAAACACAGGGTTTTCACCTTGGAGACCGGATTTTGCAACCCGTGTGAAACCAACGTGTAGTTGTCTTTGTGTTTGTAGGTATTTTAACTGAAAACACAATGTTTTTCCCCAAACTTAACCAAGTGTATTTTTTTGCCTGAACCTAATTAAGTTATAGTTTTGTTGCCTAAACCTAAAGAAGTTATAGTTTTGTTGCCTAAACAAGAAAATAGAATAACTCAAGTAAAGTTACTTGAATTTGTACTTAAGTACAGGAAAGGAAATGTTGCATCCTTTAGTTGCTAATGGACCTTGAGTTAAATACAAAACTGTGTTAGGCTTATTTGCACATTTGCATGTAGTGAGAAACAACTCTTTGACAAAGCAGCGTCATTAATAACTCCTAGTCTAACTTCTGTTCCTCTCTGTCTGTCTCTTCCTCTCAAACACACACTTACGTACACACATACAGCGAGCACCGCAGCCCTCAGTCCTCAGTCCGCACCTACATATATTTATGTTGACGAAACAGACGAGCTATATTCATAACAAAAGTTGATTTAATACAGAAAAGACCAACTCTTTTAATTCGATGAATCACTTTATCCTAATTGAGGATTTGACCAGGTGTGCTGCTAGGGCTTCTGGTACCTGAAAACAGGTGAGAACTGAAAACGAGATGTTAAGAGAGGCTTTAAGTAATCAGTCACATTTTGATGCAAGTGACAGAACAACTTGTATCAGTGCTGAAAAACTAACAAAAAGCAAAATACAGTTCCTCAGTATATTCTGTGTTCTGTCCTCAGATGGAGCATCCACCCCAGAGGCAGTGTTGCTCATCAACTACACAGTCAGCATGCTTCATGTAGTGTGGTGCCTCCTGGTGGCAGCAGACTGCTACATCCATCAGATCCAACCTGCACCTCCACAAACAGCTTGAACAAAACAATTAGGACAAGATATATATAATAACAACAATAACAATACAGTAAATATATCAAAAAAGACAAGTGTGTGTGTGTGGTTAGTGTTTTTGAGGAGGATATTGATTTAAATATCTATAAAGACTTCTTCAAACAACATTGTGAGTGGGAAAAAAAAAAAAAAACATCAGTAAGAAGCTGATTCAGATTGTACTTTTTAAATTTAATTACATTTATTTGTTTAAATTAAAAAGACATTTTTACACTTTTACTTAACCAAAAGTAAAAATGAAATGAGTCTAAATAACAAACAGAAATAAACAGTGATATTAGTTCCTCTGTAATTTAATGCATGCTCATGTAGAGATTACAATAATTTATTTTTAATCAGAGTTAAAGTGTTAAACTGCTCCAGATCTCATCAGTCTCATTGATTTTCCAGATTCAACTGACTGTGCACCATCTAATTGGTCAGTGGCATCTGATTGGTCAATGCAATTAGTCTGCGCCATCTGATTGGTCAGCGCCTCAGGTGGGCTTGTCTGGGGGCGTGGCTTGTCAAACAACAGCAGAGAGGATAGTGGCATTGATTGAACACGTGAAATAGTGAAAACAGTTGCACACGTTGCTCCCCTCTTCTCTCTCTTTCTGATAACAATTTACTGGTTTGTTTTTTTCTGCAGAAACAGCAGGTGGTGGAAGTTGTACTTTGTAACAATGTTTGACCTGAAAAAGAGGAATAGTTTGACTCTGAACAGCCGAGAGACAGAGGAGTTCAGAAGAGTGGCAGTCAGAAGGAAGGTCAAAGGTGCTGCAGTGGACTGTCTCAGCTCACACACAGGTGAGCTACCTTTCATTTAAGAGGAGCTTTTTTCTCTATTCTAATCAAAAATAATGATGCAAAACAGATTAATAATGGAGTTTTTTGGCTTATATTGGCTCTAATATTGTCTGCATTCAATGCAGGCTCCATAACAGATAATAATGCACACAGTGCACTTTCATAGACTAAGCTACTGGAGTTACCCTGCACTATATTCACTTTTAACAATCTCTTCTGCACTATATTCACTTTTAACAATCTCTTCTGCACTATATTCACTTTTAACAGTCTCTTCTGCACTATATTCACTTTTAACAATCTCTTCTGCACTATATTCACTTTTAACAGTCTCTTCTGCACTATATTCACTTTTTAACAGTCTCTTCTGCACTATATTCACTTTTAACAGTCTCTTCTGCACTATATTCACTTTTTAACAGTCTCTTCTGCACTATATTCACTTTTAACAGTCTCTTCTGCACTATATTCACTTTTTAACAGTCTCTTCTGCACTATACTCACTTTTTAACAGTCTCTTCTGCACTATATTCACTTTTAACAGTCTCTTCTGCACTATACTCACTTTTAACAGTCTCTTCTGCACTATATTCACTTTTAACAGTCTCTTCTGCACTATATTCACTTTTTAACAGTCTCTTCTGCACTATACTCACTTTTAACAATCTCTTCTGCACTATATTCACTTTTTAACAGTCTCTTCTGCACTATATTCACTTTTAACAGTCTCTTCTGCACTATACTCACTTTTAACAGTCTCTTCTGCACTATACTCACTTTTAACAATCTCTTCTGCACTATATTCACTTTTTAACAGTCTCTTCTGCACTATATTCACTTTTAACAGTCTCTTCTGCACTATACTCACTTTTTAACAGTCTCTTCTGCACTATATTCACTTTTTAACAGTCTCTTCTGCACTATACTCACTTTTAACAATCTCTTCTGCACTATATTCACTTTTTAACAGTCTCTTCTGCACTATATTCACTTTTAACAGTCTCTTCTGCACTATATTCACTTTTTAACAGTCTTCTGCACTATATTCACTTTTAACAGTCTCTTCTGCACTATATTCACTTTTAACAGTCTTCTGCACTATATTCACTTTTAACAGTCTCTTCTGCACTATATTCACTTTTAACAGTCTCTTCTGCACTATATTCACTTTTTTAATAGTCCTGTATCACAGCTGTTACCCTGCACCATATTCAGTTTTAACAGTTTTCTTCATCTCATTGTATTTGTATATCTGGTATATTTTTTGTACTTTGCACTACTAACTTTTTTACTGCCTTTTTAATAACATGTTTTTCACTATGGAACTGTGATGCCGAATTTCCCTCGGCATTAATAAAGTTACGATCTATCTATCTATCTATCTATCTAGCAAAGGCCAAACTACATTGCTAAAGTGCATAAAAAGTGACCAGTAGTAGATAGGATGGTGAGTTTTATTTGAATTTGTGTGCAAAACTAAGAATGCATATGAGTGGATATTGGTTGGAAACACTATCAAAATATTGTCTGAATATTTTCCAATGTGTCTGCTGTCACACCAACCAGAGGGTGATAAAGGAAGCTGACAGACTTGTTGTGTTGGTATACATCATTAAATGATTTTTTTTAGTTTCCCTAGTCAGCTTGTTAATATAATGCCATTGTATGTATTGCACTTGGTGTGCATGCATGTTTTTTTTGCACAGTTGGCCTATTAGCCTCTTATCTTATTGTTGGATTACTGCTGTGAAATCTCTTTCCCCTGATTCAGCCTGGACTTTGCCTGCGTGTCTTGAGACCACCGGCATTTGTCAATCCCTCTCTCACACACACACACACAGACACTCACACAAAGCCGTTCTGTTCCCCCCATTGAGGCCGAGCTATCTGTGTAGATTAGAGAAGTATGTTTGCTCCAATGGTACTGTCAGATGCAAGATTCAATAGTGTCATCCATCTCTCCGACCTATAATGCACTTTGGTTTGAGCCTTGTTGAAACAAGCAGCCATACAAAACATACAAAGTAAGGCCATTAATTACATTTTAAGATGAAAATAACTGCCAGTTTTTTTTGCAAGAGGGGTGTTAAAACTTTGAGACAAAGACATCTCAAAACTATATATATATATATATATATATATGTATAAATGTGTGTGTGTGTGTGTGTGTGTGTGTGTGTGTGTGTGTATATATATATATATATACACACACACACAGTCGTGCTTTTTGGATTCAGTTCATGTAGTTGAAAACATTAAAGGAATAGTTCGACATTTGAGGAAAGACACTTTTTTTTCATAGTCCTTTTTAAAGTTGCAGCTAGTTACTGAATTGGGTATCAAGAATCGTAGCATTTCCCTGGTGCTGGTAACGACTACTAAATTTCTGGTATTGCGTCATCCCTAGTTAGCACTGTTGGATACAAGCCGACCGCTCAGCTGTCGCCATGTTGAGAACCGTGCGGAGGCAATAGAAATGCTCCCAATCTCGCATTTTGCACCTTTTAATGTTGTAGTCGCATGTTGTAGTTTTATGGGGGGGTTATGTGCCAGACTATTTCTTGGCTGGGAGTAGTGACCAGTGGATTAAGAACAGGAAAGCGTGTTATATTAAATTAACTCAAGCCTATTTTTTTTATTTTACAATATCTCTTCCCCTGGACTCAGTTCTTTTAAAATGAACAAACTCAAATGGTAGAGGCTTTTGGATATTTTTAAAAAGCAGTCACCTATCGCTGTAGCCTCCAACGTGCATCTTTCTCTTTGTAGTTTTTGTGCTCCACCTCCACCTAGACATCAGTGCTGTCTAACAACTACGAGATTGTAGTGGGAGTGATAGTACTCTATTTATTCAGAAAAGTGCTGAATGTTGCTCTGAGACCTTAAATAACATGTAAAACTGGTTAAAAGTTGGAGAAAAGAGAGAAGTGAGAAAGCAGAAGTATTGAGAAAGTATAGTCCTCTCCACATGACAAGCACATTTGTCACATCAGCAGAGCCAAGAGTGAACAGCAAAAAACTTTACTTTGTTATACAAGTTATGGATAATTACATAAATTTGGACATAAATTGCAGGTAAGAAAACAAAATGTTACACAATTTTGAAAGTAGTAAATTGTTGTTGTGAAGTAAAGATGTCAGTGGAACAGTCAGATTTCAGAGAGTAATGAAACCGCAGTGAATACTATGATGTGTTTAACATGCATACTTGTTTTTTTTGAGGATCCGTGTTAGATAAAATACAAAACCAGCGTAAACCAAGAATAATCCATTTCATCTTTGATTCTAGACAAAAAGTAATCCTCACATGGAACATTTTGTACTTTTGGACTAAATAATAATTAGAAACTAATTGATTTAGTCTTTGGTTCAAGATTGAGCATGCAGGATAGTATACCTACAGGCAGAAGGAAACAATACAGCAATAGATAGGCATAATACTGTACGGCAACAACCTGCAGTGCTTATAGAAGTACAAGATGCAAGATAATGTTTGGAGCTGCAGCAATTAATCAATTAGCTGTCAACTATTAAATCAATCGCCAGCTATTTTGATAATCAATTAATCGGTTCGAGTCATTTTCTAAGAAAAAAAAAGTTAAAATTCTCTGATTCCAGCTTCTTAAATGTGAATATTTTCTTATTTCTTTACTCCTCTATGACAGTAAACTGAATATCTTTGAGTTGTGGACAAAACAAGATATTTGAGAACGTCATCTTCATGTCATTTTCTGACATTTTATAGACCAAACAGATTAATCAACAATTAAAGTAATCGTTGCAGCCCTAATAATGTTTGTTAAAGTGCAGATGAAACACTTGACCAGTAACAGTACACAACCAAGGGATTAGCAACACTACAGTAAGGTCAGTTTTTCCATGTGTGTGCATTTCTTAGCAGTTGAAGGCTCAAGAGGAACATGACCTCTGAATCATCAAATGTTGTGTGTAGTTTCTAAGGACGCTACAAAATAGGTCCTCAAAGTTCAAAGCTAGGTCATTTTATTTTAGTTGGAAACTTTGCGTACAATGATTTTGCAAGACATTTAGATTTTTTTCCACTTTTTGTAATGGTGCAACCAAATTTGCAGACCTTGTACATGCACAAAAAACTAAACAACACACTAAAGCAAAGGGAAAAATCACAAAAGCATAATAGGTCCCCTTTAACATTGTGTATTTTAGATATTTCACCCGGTATAACTATGATAAAACCTATGAAAGAAGTACTATGTACAGAAAACATTGCCATGCAGTGTGGGGGAAAATGTGTTTATAGTAACCGTGTATTTCTTTTAGTAGTGAGCAGCAGTGGAGTTAGCGGCTCGTACAGCTGTGGCCAGGCTTGTGACAGAGACTGTGGATCAGAACCAAACGCTAAACCTGGTGCCGAGGAAGACAACGAAAGAAGCCCAGCGAAAAGATCACCTCTCAAACCACAAGGTAGGCATGAAGTCCAGCAGAATAAAAGCTATCTATGCAAGTCTATTACTCTAAGTTGCATTTGTGGACTATACAGTACCTGCAAGACATTGTACTATAATCATAAATGCTATCTCTTATGCAGTGCCTCCTAAACCAGCTCACCTCAAGAGTCCTCTGAGGGCAGGACAAGCTCAAGCCCTCAGTCCCACTACAGGAAAATCACTACCTCAACCAGTTAACGGCACAGAGCAAGACCAGAGTCCTAACAGAGGTCACGGAGTTTCTGTTTCCTGTGTCAGCCCAGCGCAGAACTGTCTAGGCTCCCCTAGTCCAATCAGAGGAAGAGGGAACAGTTTTTTGAATGGAGCACATATCAGCCCTGCCAGACTCACTCAGGGGGTTTCTTACATTACAAGCAGTCCACTTTTAGGATCTCCAAGTCCAGGCAAAAGAGGCATTCGGAGCCGTAGCCCATCGAGGGAAGGAGGGCACAGCCCTGCTAAATTGTCCCCGAGGAACCTCAGCCCTCTCGGAGGATTACTGCAGACCCCCAGCCCTGTACAGGGGAGGATGGGGAGCTACAGCCCCGCCAAGAACTCTAAATCCTGGCTAGGACTGCACAGGATCCCAGGCAGCAAGACAGACGGACAAGACAAGAGAGCGGGGAAGTCTTTGAGCGTGCCCGACTTGATTGTTTACATGGACGAGAGCAGGTTGGGTTTTTTTATTTGGTCTGTTTCTGCACCATCATTGTCTGTATACCTTTCCGTAGCATGTATAGCACCATCCAGTCATTTCTTTCAATGATAGATGCACTTTATTTCTGCAGGATTCCCACCAAAAAAGTTGAACGCTCTCTTCTGAAACCGCCGCAATCCATCAACTGCACCGTGCCAGCCATCACCATCAAAGCACCGGTTCACCACAGACTCAATCATGCCGTGAGTGAAAACCATCTATCGAGCATCGGAAAAAAAGAGCACTCTCCAGGACAAATGAACGGCATAGTGAAGGGGAGAGATTGCCCGGTGGTAAACGGGAAGGGAATAAATGACAAAACGGAAGAAGGCAAGATGCGTATACGATACGGCTCCAAGTCCACCTGCCAGTGGAACGAGGCGACAACAGAAGATGATGGGATTCGCAAGGAGTCTAAAGGTGAACAAAGTGATGAGGAGACGAGGAAGGAGAGAGGAGGAGGAGGAGAGACAAAAGATGAAGAGAACACCGAGCAGAAGTTGTACAGTATAGCCAATGAACTGCTGCAGACGGAGAGACACTACGTGGCTCGTCTCCACCTGCTGGACCAGGTCAGCGTGGTCATCTGTTTGTGGCTTCCTCCACCAAAATGCTTGTTTCTTTGTTTACATTTCTTTGTGTAGGATCAAGTGTGAAATTCATTTCGTGCCTTTCTTAACTCCCACCACAGGTGTTCTGCTCACGCCTAACAGAAGAGGCGGGCCGAGGCTCGTTTCCTCCCGACGTGATAAGAAATATCTTCTCCAACATTTCCTCCATCTACTCCTTCCACAGCCAGTTTCTGCTGCCTGACCTGGAGAGCTGCATCAGCCACTGGTGGGTGTTTCACGTCATAAACACAGACTCCATTCAGACCCGTTCTGCCCGTTACAGTATGGAAAAGTTGTATATGAAAATCAACTTGCTATGTGACACTCGCATTACTTGCTACACTTCTTCCAAGTACATGCTGTCTCATTGTTTAAACATGATAGGGGTGAGGTTTACTTATGATGCCGCAGCTGTTTGTGGTAGCAGGATGAATATCATTTTTGTATCTAAAGGCTGTTTTCTCAAGTTTTTCTCCGACTGAGCCAGAAATCTCCACTTCAGTAGCAACCAAACTGTCCAGTTTCATTCCGTTCTATATTTCTGAAGGTTTTTACAGAGGGGCCTGTTCATATATCATTCAAAGCCTGATTTATATCACATTTTATTCCTAAAAACATGGTAAAAATAGATTTTTTTAATTGCTGTTGACAGTATTTTCTGATTTGTGGAGTGATAAGAGATCCAAGATTCCCTCTGTAAAAACTTTTGACTCTAATATGGCAACAAAATGAAACAAGAGTACAAGAACAAGAATAAAATAATTCCTCATTTGTATATTTAAACATAAAATTTCAGAAAACTTCAGAAAGAAATGAACCGGGGAAGTTTAATGGTGATATCTATTAGTCCCAAATTCTACCCTATTCACCTGGGGTGTCTCCCCTTAAAATCAGTCACCTGACCTCAACTGAGCTTATGTTTTACTTGCTGAATACCAGACTGAAGGCAGCAAACAAGCAAGTCTGCAGTGCAGCTCTGGCTGAGCATCAGCGGGGCAAATGCTGAACGTTGAACGACTGAACGAAGTCTTTTGTGTAGTAGACGTCAGGACTTGCTACCAAAACATTAAATATGATTGCTTCTACATTTCTCATATTATTTTCTGTCCCCTAAAATTGAGAAACTATATATATATATATATATATATATATATATATATATATATATAAAAGGTCAACACTTTACCCTCTACGTGTAGGTGTGAGAGCCCGGGCCTGGGTACGGTTCTGGTGCAACACGCACCCTTCCTGAGGATGTACGCAGACTACGTAAGTAACTTTGACCAGGCCATGGAGCTGGTGAGGACCTGGACTGAACGCTCCTCTGCCTTCAGAAACATCGTCCAGGACATACAGGTAAAGCATACTCAGTAGGGTATGTGCAATACTATGCACATAAAGGTACAGAGGTCTGAGTGTGATGTTGTCTTGTTTTTAGAGTCAGGAGGTTTGTGGTAGCCTGACCCTGCAGCACCACATGTTGGAACCGGTCCAGAGGGTTCCACGTTATGAGATGCTGCTCAGGGATTACCTGAAGAAACTGCCCAAGGATAACCCAGATTATGATCTTGCTCACAGTACGTATATGCTGTACCATTATTACTAGCTTAATTGCTCCGAGTGTGCTTGTGTAAGGTTTTGATGGTCCACCTTTTTCCCCTCATAAAGTGCCCGTCTGTCTCTGATGGGTTGTTGTGTCTGTAACAAGCAGAGTGAACCTTTTCCTTTGTCTCCTCCTGCAGAGTCCTTGCAGACCATTTCCATGGCAGCCACCCACTCAAACAGCGCCATCCACAAAGCTGTACGTTACCATTACACACCATTTACCATTGTGCTAAGTAAGATATCATCACTTTCGCACAACACATTAACGGTATTATATTGTCAAACGTGATCCTGTTATTATTATTATTGTTATGTTATTATTATTGTGCAAACCGATGTGTTTTAGTGTTTCTCTTTCCTTCCCTGTAGGAGAGCCTGAAGCGGCTGCTGGAGATCTACGAGATGGTCGGAGAGGAGGAGGTGGTCAACCCGACCAACGAGTTCCTCAGGGAAGGTCGTCTGTTCAAGCTTGCTGCCAGGAACGCATCTGCCCTGGAGAGGCACCTATTCCTGGTTAGAAACGGATGCAGACACACCAACATCTTTGTTAAACAATGATCCTTAATCTGCCAAAAACCTTTTGAATGTGCATATAGCCACCCCTCTATCTTAATTAACCTCTTCAAAATCTGACTGGCTGCAGTTGAACCTGGCCACTATTTGATCTTTCGGAGGTTGTGAAGATACTGGCATCATATGAAACTAGAAAACCAAAGGAATCCATTGGTACCAACCATGTCATACTAGCTTCCTGCTGTAAATAACGCTCCAAACTAAATCAAAACTGGTTCTATGCGTTGAATGCAGTACCTGTGAGGGTTTCTGGACAATATCTGTCATTGTTTTGTGTTAATTGATTTACAATAATAAATATATACATACATTTGCATAAAGCAATCATATTTGTCCACTCCCATGTTGATAAGAGTATTAAATACTTGACAAATCTCCCTTTGAGCTACATTTTGAACAATTTAAAAATGTGATTAATCGTGATTAACTATGGACTATAATGCGATTACATATTTTAATCGGTTGACAGCCCTAATCACAATTCATAAAAGTAACCTTGTGAATTATGGTGTTTTTCTTCACAGTTCAACAACTTCCTGCTGTGCTGCAATCCAAAGTTCAGCCTAGTTGGGCAGCGTTTCACTGTCCGCTGCAGGATCGGAGTGGATGGCATGGAGGTGCAGCAGACCACCAATGAAGACCACCCATACACCTTCCAGGTCTCTGGAAAGGAGAAGACCCTTGAGCTGCAGACCAGGTGTGTGTGTGTGTGTGTGCAGTAAAAGTGTTAAATTACTCAACATATTGTCGTCTGTGAACATAATCGTGTTATTGAATTTCAGCACATTTACAGTAAGTGCATTAAATGTGTAATTGCTTTTTTACTCATTTGTTTTTTCAAGCTCTGAACAAGACCGAGATGAGTGGATAAAGGTACCGGGGTATTTTTATTATTCAGTGTTTAAATATTACATGAATTTAGAAAAGTGAGTTTTCTAAAAACAAGTTTTATTTCCAGGTAATTCAGCGAGCCATTGATGTGTTTCAGAAGAAAAATGAAACCTTCAAATTGGCTTCTAAGGAGCTGAATGTAGAAGAACCAGTAAGTTTGATAATATTTCAGAAGTATGTATTTATAATCTATTCAGAAAATTATGCAAAGACTCCAACAACATCCCAGCTGATTTGCAAGTGTTTTAACAGTGCGAGGAACTCGGCCGACGCGCCCCTCGCTGGATCAGGGACAACGAGGTGACCGTGTGCATGAAATGCCAGGAGCCTTTCAACGCACTCACCAGGAGAAGACATCACTGCAGAGCCTGTGGCTGCGTGAGTGACGAGACGTGACGTCTTAATACTGAACACGCAAATAAACAGAGAAAAGCTCTTTTAAGGTACAAGATAACAGTGATGGTTTCTCTGCTCCCCCAGGTGGTGTGCTGGAAGTGTTCAGACAACAAAGTGGCTTTAGAGTATGACGGCAACAAGCTGAACAAAGTGTGTAAATCCTGCTACTCCATCCTGACCGAGAGGGTGGAGGGAAAGAAGAGGAGGACACTGGAGGTGAGTCTGGTGTGTTTTCTAAAGGTCTTTTTTAGGAGCATAAAATACAACATAACATGGACGTAAGTCTTTAACCGCGTTGTGTTTTCTTGTATGTCCCAGTCGGAGGTATCTGCAGTGTCTAGTGACTGCGTAATGAGTGGCTTCCTGCTGTATGGTGACAACCCCAACACCTGGCAACACGTATGGTCTGTTATCCCCCTGACTGAACCTCCGGTCCTCCAACTGTACACCGCTCCTCAGGTAGGATCTCTGTGATGAAGAATAATGTAACAATGCAACCATTGGAGTAATGATGCCAAACACTTCGTTTCTGTTTTGTATGGCGTTGTTATTCGGGTGGGCCTGTTTCTATAGGATATGCATGTGATGTTGTCACAGACAGATGTCCCCACAGTCTCTCCCCCTCAAACACGCACAACACAACAGTCACCATCTGCATCATGCTCTCTCATGGAAAAAAGGGAAACCCTGCTGAAATTGTAAAGCTGTTGGCTAGTTGTGCAATCAACTACACAAACAGATTCTGACTTTTTAAAAGGTTAGATTAAAGCTGCTCCTGCTTCTTTTATGAATGAAACCTAATGAATCTCAAAACATTTTACATATCCACAGAAAACTACAATATTCTTTTGAAGTCCTCATGCTTTGAATCCATCTTCAGCTGCATTAAATCTGGACCTACAGCAAATGCCCTTTGGCTTTGTTTTAGTGTAACATTACTTTCCCAAGTGTCTGGCTACATACACAGATACTGTTGGTGATAAATTAAAGAACAAAATCAATATAAAGTGTCCTATGATGGTGGTGGAGAGCGCTGTCAAACAACCGTAGAAATCTACCGTAGAAAAATCACAATTTCAACTTGGGTTGAAATCTGGTTAATGTGAGGACCATGATATACAATTCACATCATTTTCATTGTCCTCAAACCATTTGGTAACTTCTCGTGCCCTGCATTTTGTTAAGTTTCTTTAGTCATGTCTTCAGGTTTTCCCCATATGTCCAAAGCCGCTTCATTCTAAAAAAAAATTAAAATGTCTTTATTTGGTTTTCAATTTTACAGATTCAGTTCAATGCAAACGACATTTTGTGTTTTACAAACAAATTATTAAACTAGAATGGCACTCGGAGAGCGCAGACCTCCGCCAAGCTGCCCGAGTACGAATGCCCCCCTCTCCGTGCAGCTTGCGCCATCATCAACGTGTATTTTTGTTTATGTTGAGATCGGCTGTACGTAGCGGAGCAGCGTAAAACACTTCATTCAAACTGGACAGACATGTCGTCCCCCCCCCCCCCCCCCCCCCTCCCCACTCCTCCATATCTCCAGGATGTGAAGCCCATGTCCAGTATCCCTCTACTGGGCAGCAGTGTGGAGGATTCCCCCGAGGATCTCCAGGGTCAGCCTTGTTTCTGTTTAAGACAATCTAAAAGCACCCACACTTTCTTCTGCGCCGGCTCGGGTCTCAAACGGAGCTGGCTGACTGCTCTGAAAGATGCTGCGACCGACAGGCAGTGCACGCTCAACAGCTACGACATCATCACCAATGGCTCCAGATGTTACATTAATGGTAACGTCAGTGACGGAAGCGTCTCTAGTGGTGAGGAATTTATCATCATTGGACACCAGGAATACCACTGCTGAATGTTTGAGAAGACGGCCACACAACAGATGTTGAGCTTTGAACTGGACATTTTATAAAATGAATGAAATCTAGAATCAGGAATGTAAAAGTTGTTAATAAGAATATTCAGACTGAGAACTGTGTTTTTCCTTCCAAGTGGCGATGCACTTTATTTCTGAAATGGTTTTACAGTAAAATAAATAAAGTGAAGGTGTTTTAACATGAGTCGGACTATCCCTTCAACTACAAACATGGTTGCTTTAGCTCTGTACACGTGGTCTAAGGTGCCATGCGATGTGGGGGTGAAAATATGTTGATTTCTTACAGCGGACGGTTGAACACAAAATTGCATGAGGGTTTCAGTGATACACAGGAGGCTCTGTGGGATCATAATTGCCTTATAAAACACATTCAACTGACCCCATTTCTTCACAGATGATGTTACAGCAATTGAATATTTACACTCAAAATGATTAACAGCTAAAGAAACTAAATAAACAATACTTTTAAAAAAGATAAATGATCACTGTAAAACATAAAATGACAGAATAATAACCATTAGTTTGTTGTAGGAGTACATCATAGCTCGCGTGTGTGTGTGTGGAAAAAGCACCAGGTTAACAATATGACTGACTTTAAATGACATTTCAATAGAATTCGTCTTTTTCAGCACATGTATTTTAACATTGCAGTTGTGTAATGTTGGTCGGTCTAAAAGAAATTCCTCAAACGTTGCTGTTCCACACAAAATTGCTAAACTGTACCTGATCTATGGAGGTATGCAGGCTGAAATCATTACTGTCCCATCAAAGGGGAAAAATTGCTTAAAGCTGCATTAATGAGTATTTTCTTTTTTATATGACTACATGGAATGTGAAAGCAGTCGCTGACAAACTTGCAGAGAATTATCGCTAATCTGTGCAGCTCCATGGAGATATTTAAGCCTCTTAGCTAGTTATGGTTTTATGAAGCATTTTAACTGTATGGTTGCAATCTCACTACTCTCGTCAACCGTGTTTACAGCGTCAGCAGACTGTTATTTTCGGCAAAATGTTTCGATAAATTGACTGTTACCTATCCAGCGCTAAACAGGAGACCTACAAAGTTAGCAGCTGCTAGTAAAGAAAGTCGAACAGCTAAAAGCTATTAGAGTTGGTGGAGACCCAACGCAGAGCTAAAAGACAAAAAACACAACGCCATGTGAATGCTAATGTTTCTTTATGTTCGCTGGATGTGTAATTAGGCCATTGTTTAAACTTAAAGGTGCTAAATTCAAGATTGGGAGCATTTCTGCACATGGCGACGGCTCATTTTAGACGGAAAACGCTTATTATATTTATAAACTTTTATATTTCAATGTAGGCCATTTCGGTCGAATATGACAACAGAATAGAAATCATTTTGTTTTACTTTTATACAGCACTTTTTTAGGTGGACACTTGAACAATTGAATTTCACTTCTTAAGCAATATACGTTCTTTGGTGGAAACTACGGCAACAGTGCTGACAGAGCTTACATTGTTAACCTGGGGGGGAACCAGAGGGCGGGTGCTCGTCTTCAGCAACGGTGCCATCGGTCGGGACGGGTATGAGAGCAGTGCAGAACGGTGGTCCTGAGCTAGCCGGTGGGTCACACTAACATGCACTTAAAACACACACCCGGCTTCGTAAATAAAGCAAGGAGAAGCTCGGATTACAACCCACGCAGAGGGAGAGCGACTTCGTTCTCTGCTCAGGTAGACATTACTCCTCTATATCTTTACATAGCAAATAGTTATTTGCTGCTTTATTAATGCTTTGGATATTGTAGAGAGCACCTTTAACAAGCCACTGATGTGTTAGCTGTGTCATTTTTGTTGTTATTTTGCCGTGTCGTGGCCAAAGTTTAATTAATGCAACTTTAAGGTTCTCCGAATAACCAAGAACCTTGTTTATTTTATGTCACGTATGCACTACCTCATGTATTAACAGCAATGCACATAAGATATCAACAAGTGCAACCACTCTGTTGGCGAAGCCGAAAGCATACGCTGCTATGGCGTGCTTCAAAATGTACATTATTAAAAGTTATAGTACTGTCTTAACTGATTCTCTATGCTCTCTATTCTGCAGATGATAGCTGTTAAATAAACCAACTCAGTGTCTCTGAACTGAGAGAATCATCTGAAGTTGTGAAGTCGACCCCCTGAAGGCCTGTCTTTGTCTTGATACTAGAGCTGCAGAACACAAATGGACATTTTGAGAAAAGCATTAAAGACTAAACAGTGGTCTTTGTGTAACAGTGCATTCCTCTGTCTGAGCTGCAGGCCCAGCTGACAGCACGGGTGCAAATAAGCCATTTGAAATTAGCCTCTATGTCCACGTGGACGTCGCCCCTCGCCTGTTGGACATCATTTAGAAAATCTGATTTTGGTCTTAGCTCAGGGCCAAAAAAAAATAATTAGTTTTAACATTAAATGGCAAAACTGGTCATTTAAGTGCCAGTTAAAACAGTAGTGCTTTACAGACATGGCTCATGAAGACAAAGGTGGTTTGACCTGCTTAGTAGTGACATATATTCAAGAAAGGAGGCCCCTGATTTGGACATAGAGGCTTAAAAATGAGATGTTTGAATCCAGCACTTGATACAAGGAAAGCAACACTGGCAGAGAGGTGAACCCCAATATCACACATACGCTGACACACTATACACAAAGGGGAACAAATTATTTACAGGACGGCTACCTCTCTTTTTCACTTTCATACATCAATCCTCAGAACACATTTGGTTCACTGAAAATCTCCAAATCCCTGGCTTTATCTCTGAGGAAGTCTCTCATTCAAATTGATGTCCCAGTACAGTTCAGGCCACTTTATTTGGTCTTCATCTTGGGTTTGGACCGGCCGTCCATGGCTCTCAAACACGGCTCAGTGTTGAAATATCTGATCCAGAGAATCACTTTTAGTCCGCCAAGGGTGAGTATCACATCTTGAGGCTGTATCAAGTAGAACAGACCACATTACTCTTGGTTATAATAAAGGAGACTGTTGTTGTTCTTGCAGGGAGCAGAACCACGGCGAACAAAAGAAGCACAGGGGGGATATACAACAACAAAAAAGTTCTACCAGAGGAAATCCAAACAGTCCTGAAGACTCCCAAGAAGCCAGTAGTGCAGCACTTGACGTTTTTTGCGCGAGGCAAATCAACCCTCCCCTTTTTTAAAACCCAGCAGTGATGAAAGGCGGAAAGCCTGCCGTCCATAATCTCTCAACTGCAGCACAGCTGCTCCGACACCAGCAGGGTGTCGTAGCCGTAGATCTCCAGCAGGTGGAGCAGGAAGAGCCTGTCTCCGTGGGGATCCAGACCCATGGCCCTCACGCTCTCCTGGGTCAGCGTGGGATCGGGGCTCCCCGCCACCTCGCTGAGGGTCTGGAAAATCCTGTTGTTTTGCTCCAGGAAAAACCTGGACGAGTCAAGAAGGAAGGGTGAGTAGTTAATTTATAGTTTATCAAATATGGCTCAGCTGACCGACACAAAGCTGACCTTTTCCCTTCATTTGTCCCCCTAAAGATGGAAAAACAGCACAAACGCCCTTTGTGAGATGTAATTACAACAGTTACTGTGAGAGGAGGAGAAAGGTCGGGAGAGATTCTGTCAGGCTTATTACCTCTTTGATTCAATTTATTCTAAGCAGCCACTGTGCTGACTGTTCCCTTCATGAAAAGATCAACTTGTGTCTGCTCTGCAGTACAGTGGTTAATCAGTAGTTCTCACTCCGCTGGCTGGTTAAATGAATCATGTTGTACTTACAGAATAAAGAGATCCTCTTCGCTGGACACACAGTCTCCATTCTCCTCCTGGGAGTACAGCAACATTTGCCTACAAACACACACAGACACGCTTTATTTCTAGCCGTTCCTTTGAAAACCTACAGGAGAGAGAGTGCACAAGTCGTGATCTACAGTATACCAACATATGTAATGTGTATTTGTGGTACACATGGTGCTAGCAGCTTTGTGAGGCTGTACTTAAAGGTGCAGTGCGTAGGATCTGGCGGCATCTAGTGGTGAGATTGCAGATTGCAACCAGCTTAAATTTCATATTTGTTGAGATACATCAGTTTGGACAAACTTAGATACTCTCATTATGTCCCTTTTAATTCCCACCCTGGTAATTATTATGAAGTGTAAGCATTAGCCCTGTTGTTAGTAGTGTTAACTTACCTCTGTTCAGTGAGTTTGCGATATTTCTCCCTGTCTGCGGTGCTGAGGCGGAGCAGAGGCTTCAGGCCCTCCCTGTAGGTCTTTACATTCTGATTGTCTACATACACGTCATACAGATCCTTCTTCTCCTCAAAGATCTTCTCAGTAGTACCTAAACATACAAACACATCTCTAAGATACTAATCGTACCTGCAAAAGATGCATATTACACCAACTAGTCCTTTTTCACAGTGGGGCTTTTCACAAAATGTCAACATGTTTTTCGAGCACCCACTTACACGCCACGTAGGAGAGCTCGTTCTCCAGGGCGCTGATGTCGGCCACGTTAACGTAGAAGAAGGGGCGGAACTCGGGCACGGCCACGCCGATCCCGGGGATGGAGATGTTTGCCAGGCAACAGCAGCAGTACACTGAGAGGGGAAGAGGGGGCGGAGGGTGATGCATGAGTGTGGGAGAGAAAGAGAGCGACACAGGATGTGAGTGTGTGCATGACGTCCAACACTGATACAGCTGGAGAGACACTGCAAGAAAATGCAGTCCACCAGACTCATACAATAAATTTGTAAAAGGCAGACGGTCTAAACTTTTTAGAAAAGTAAAAACATGAAAATAATTATTTTCTTTTGATGATGATTTTTAAATTAAGGCTATATTTTTGACATTTTGTGAAATACACCATTTTGCTATCTTGCCAAGAGATAATTGAGAATACCACTCTCATATCTGTCCGTTCAGTATGAAGCTGGAGCCTTGAGACCGCTAGTTTAGATCAACATAAAGACCTAAGTTCAACAACAACAGATTGTCAGTTTTAAACTTTGGTTTTTATACAGATTATACAAACCAGATAAAACACAATGAGCTTTAAAGGTGCTGGTAGGCAGATTTAAATTTTTTAGATTAGGTTACATCCTGTTCACACATTGTCAATAAAAACACTCATAAAAATGTTTATACATGTAAAAACTTACATACAGTCCCTTTTAAAAAGTGTATTCCTTCTCACCTCTATAGCAGACCACGCCCACAGGTGGAGGGGAGAAGATGAGGATGCGTCTGCGGAGGAGAGCCAGCTTCCACAGCACCATGATCTGCTCCCCAAAGAAGCGGATGAACTGGGACATGCAGCCTGCAGGGTGGGTGATCTGGTCCAGAGGTTTGCAAACACAGACATGCACACAAGGTTATTACTGAGTCACACAGTGTAAAAAAAACACACAAGCTGACGTAGTTGTAGAGGTGGAACTGTCCTTCCTACCTTCATCTCTGGGTGCATGCTGTGGTTGATTGCAGCTCCCCAGGCGTTGGCTGGACATGCAGTAACAACACCATCAACACTGGGGGGCAGCAGTGCTCTCTTGTCCTCATAGAAGGCCTCCAGGGGAGAGTAGTGGCCGGGGGTCTGAAGCTGGAGCCTGTAGCGGCGGGGGATCAGAAAAAGACATTCAGCGACTTTAAAAATGGAAAATTAAAGACTTTAAAATTAAAATATTTACACAAATATACAAGAATAATTTCAGTTTACTAGGGCACATACAAATTATTCAAGTATTGACTTAGTTAATATTTGCATGTAAACTATTTATATTATATTATAATATATTTTATATTGTTTTTGAGAATCAATGCAGTATCACAAAACTCTATATTTTCTTACACCTCTTGTGGTTAATCTGTTATAATTATCCCATCCATCCATCTTCAACCACTTATTCGGGGTCGGGTTGCGGGGACAACAGCTCCAGCAGGGGACCCCAAACTTCCATTTTTTTGACTTTATTCTGGAAATCTCAGGTGTTTTTTTCCCTCAATGTGGCCCTAATACTCCGTAGTACACTTTGGCCCTCACTGCATTAGACTTATATACTTAGACTATAAACTGTGTTATCTTCATCACAATGCTCAAATGTTTTGCAGGTCCAGACAGATTTGTTGTTTTCTTTGCCTAAAATGGCTCTTTTGATAGTAAAGGTTGCTGACCCCTGCGTTAGCTGGAAGTGCCAAGAGAGGACACATAACTGAATCAAAATCAGAAATAGAGAGAGAGAGAGAGATTCCTCTATATCTTAACTAACTTAACCTCATGACCAACAGAGAGCCCTTTATATTCAGCAGATGGGGAATCTGGAGCGAGCTACGTGGGGAATGATGAGTAAGGAGCATGAGCACTGCGTGACTGGAGGCCAGGCGAGAACAGGAGTGTGGGAACTGAGGAGAGGGACGAGGGGAAAGCAGAGAGAAAAGGGGGAACTGTGTTCAAAGAGAAAGTGTGACAGGGGTGTGACAAATCTCGGGATGAAACATTCACAGGCCTGTCCACAGCAGCAACATTATTAATGGGGTTTAAGGATAATGGAAGTGTAGCGCTGTTGAGGGACAGAAAACGGGAGTCACGGAAAGAGTGAGAGTGGTCTATTTGAGAAAAGGGAAGAGAGAGAAGAAGAGGAAGAACTCGGCTAAGGAGAGTCAGAAAGGCCCACTAGTGGCCCCTAGTGGCCGTATGTGAACTTACCTGTGGACTTATATTGCCTACTTGAAACCTCTTAGTGGTAGTAGTATATGTAGATGTAGTTGTAGTAGTGTGACAGGATTAACTCTAAAATAAATTACTTGAAAGAGATTTTGATAATCAATTAATCATGTTGAGTCACAGGAAAAACTGTCATGGCCATTTTCAAAGTGGTCCCTTGACCTCTGACCTCCAGATATGTGAATGTAAATGGGTTCTATGGGTACCCACGAGTCTCCCCTTTACAGACATGTCCACTTTATGATAATCACATGCAGTTTGAGGCAAGTCATAGTCAAGTCAGCACACTGACACACTGACAGCTGTTGTTGCCTGTTGGGCTGCAGTTTGCCATGTTATGATTTGAGCATATTTTTTATGCTAAATGCAGTACCTGTGAGGGTTTATGGACAATATTTGTCATTGTTTTGTGTTGTTCATTGATTTCCAATAATAAATATATACATACATTTGCATAAAGCAGCATATTTGTCCACTCCCATGTTGATAAGAGTATTAAATACTTGACAAATCTCCCTTTAAGGTACATTTTGAACAGACAAAAAATGTGGGATTAATTGTGATAAACTATGGACAATCGTGCAATTAATCACAATTAAATATTATAATCGATTGACAGCCTACTTTAAATTTCAACTTTTAAGCCAACATGGCATGTGAAGAAAAGGAAATGTGAACATCTACAATTCCAACACGTTCACATCCCAAATTTGTCAGGTCTTTTGCTCGCAGTAAACACATGCTTAATGTTGCGAATTAAACAAAAACACTTTCTTAGGATTAGGCAACAAAACCCCTTAGATAGGTTTAGGAAAAACAACATGGTTGGGCTTAAAATGACTGTTTGTACAGTGAAAATGTGACTTCACGCTGTGAACACGGGACACGATCAATCAGCTGAAAGTGAATCGTGATGCATGTGACACAAACAGCGGTCTCCTGGATGAAAGCCTTGTGTTTGTTAGACACATCCACCTCCCCTCCCTCCTGCCTGCCTGGTGTGTCTCTTTCGCTCTTTAACCTACATTACCGCAGCACTTTCCCTGAGCATTTACTGATTCCATGGATGGGTTTACAGTGTAGTTAATTGTCACATTACCGCCACTCAAGGTTGGCTTGTGCAGCGGTATTGATCACCGACGGCCGTGACAAAGCATCGGTATTTGACGCCCTGGGAAAGAAAACAAGCTGGCAATTCCATAATCTCCTGAGGAAGATCGTGTGATATGATGATTGGTTGGACAAAACAAGCAATTTGTGTGCGTTTTTCACTATTTTGTGACATTTTATAGACTAAATCATTGTAAGCCTGTTCAGTGAATGCACAGGCTCCCGCCATGCGCATCAAGCAGACCCCTCTGTTGAACAAACCAGCTCCTCTTACCTGACCTGGTGCTCCAGGAAGCTCATGTAGCGGTAGAGCAGGGTGTAGGAAGGAGACAGGATCCCTACCGACTTCATCCTCGCCCCCCTCTCCACTGTGCTCTCCACCGCCATGTTGGCAAAGCAGGCCAGGCCAAAGTAGCAGCCCTTGCGGAAGTAGCTGTGGGATGGATGGATGGATGGATGGATGGATGGATGGATGGATGGATGGATGGATGGATGGATGGAGGGGAGGGAGAGAGAAAGAGAGAGAGGGAGACAGACGAAGCCATGAGTCATGAAAAGCAAAGGCACTGCCAGATGGCTGGGCTTTTTTTTTGTTTTTTGCCAGGCAACACTTTGTTTGTCCTGCCAGGAGGAAGACATGGGGCCGCATCCTAATACTGAGAATTAGCTTCCTCCACTTGTCCTTCAGGATGTAAAGAAGGTGAACAACTTCATCTATTGTGCTTACATGAAGTCTGTTGTGACTCGGTGGGAGCCGCTGGCGATGGCTTTGAACTCCACTCCTTCCAGGTCCATGTCTTTGGGCAGACACCACTCCAGCATGTTTCCTATCACACCCACACAACAGACAGATAACGTTAGAACACACAGGCAAGCAGACAAAGATACAAGACCAGACTGTAAATATATTATCACCATTTCGTGTTCGTGAAACAACAGTGACACAGCCCGACTGGATTCTTTGGAATTCATTATGTGTGAAGGCTGAGCGCTGACGCTCGAACGGCAGCTGAGCAAATATGGTCTGAAAGGAGCGGGTAGATGGAGGAGGTGACTCAGCTTTCAATCTAATCATTAGCTCCACGTATCAGTCAGAGTTGTTTCTGCAGAGTTCAGTCATGAGATTGAGCCTACAGGTCTGTATCATCCACCTGCTGCTGAAACACCAAAGATGCTCTGTCTTGTTACCACTCTGACAGCTGTTATTGACTTTAAGCGTTTCGCTTTAAGTCTCATGCAGTGCAAAGTGCCTATCAGAGCTGTTTCCTGTACACACAGACCTGTTTTAAAAAGGCCCCTAGAGACATAGTAGGTTTTCATTATATATTTTCGCATCCCATTTTGTGAACAAAAGCACAAAATCTTAATGCTTTGCTCTGATTTGTGATTAGAGCCGCCACGATTAATTGATTAATCGTCAACTATTAAATTAATCGCCAACTATTTTGATAATCAATTAATCGGTTTGAGTATTTTTATTTTTTTTCAAAAGTCAAAATTCTCTGATTTCAGCTTCTTAATTGTGAATATTTTCTGATATTTTCTAAACTGAATGTCTTTGAGTTGTACACAAAACAAGACATTTGAGGATGTCGTCAAGGGCTTTGAGAACACACACATTTTTCACCATTTTCTGACATTTTATAGACCAAACAACTAATCGATTAATCCAGAAAATAATCGACAATGAAAATAATCGTGTGCAGCCCTATTTGTGATGTATCGTGTGGCTCTTGATGCTCGGCTAAATTCTGTAAGAAATTATCTTCAAATCAATATTCACTCTGTCAGCGTTATTATTATTATTATTATTATTACAGGTGAAAAATGAATCCTAATGCTACTCTAATTAATCCTCTATTTGCTCTAGTACAGTATAGACTCTGAAGTAATCTAGGAAATATTTAGGTCTCATTTGTTCACTTAAAAAAAAGGAACCGTCGGGTTGTTTTGATGAAACTGTTGCATATCTTTCTCCCTCCTTCTCTTCCCTCATTTCCTGTCATTTCTCTGCTGCACTCTAATAAAAAAGGTAAAAACCCCCCAAAAAAAATACAAAATATGGAAAAACCAGAACAATTTCTGCCAGAACAACACCCTCAAAAAACAACGACACGTCACAGGAAAGTACATAAGCTAAACAAGTGGTTTCAAGTGGACCGCATCTTTTTAAATAAGCAGAAGTTGAGCTTACTATCTGTAAGTGGAAATGGGGAAATGATATCTTGCCAAGACACATCTGTCTTAATAGTCTACATTTAGTTGTGATGCTGAGACACAGGTATATTTTAACATAAGAGTGAAATTTGAGTGTATAAACATATAGGACTTTTGGTGTGAGCGCGCTACAAATAATCAATTAATAATATACTGAATAAAAGGGGTATGTTTTCGTCTAATGATGCACCACAGCCAACTGTCTTGTAATATTCATATCAAAGATTTACCGACTGTATATTCCTGTTAATATCCTGATGCATTGCAAACAATAATGTATTATCTTATCATGTGTTGCCCTGAAAGTCCAGTAACATTATTGACTCTACAGACCAGGAATTGATGCATCTAATCTACCTGGAGTCGTATTTGTTATAGCTTCAAATTGAGGCCTTTCCTTGCAAAGCCACTATCAGATGGTTGGTAGAGGTGGAGCCACTAATATCAGTGAGCAAATATTTCTTTTTATAAAAAGCATGTTATAACCTGTTATAACCTGTTATAACCTCACCCTTTTCTCCTGGTCTCATTTCAGTCCGACATGCTGCAACATCATAAAGCACCCAGCAGCTCCACCCTGCAGGGAATTTCCTCTATCTCTATCATTTTAAAACATGAAATCTTATGCAAGTAACCTGCTATATTTCACAAGGTTAGGGTTCATCCTGTCTTCAACATGCACCCCTCATTAAAAATGTATAAGGCCTGCTCTGCAGAAACCAGAACAGCTGATTGATTTCCACCCTGACATCTGGACATGTCTTGTTCTGTAGTTACAGGCCACAGATGCCTTTTGCATCATGTCTCTAAACTTATGGCCAAGCAGGTCAGAAAAAGGCCACACCTGTAGGAGAAAATGTTCTGCAGACTTGGTACAAAACATGCAATTTTGGGCGTCAGACACACACAGAGAGAGATTTGCTTTGCATCATCTATTTTTCTGTCTTTGCATTGTGTTTGCATGCTTCTATTTTTTATGTCCTTCACCTGATTGTGTTCAATGTTGCATCTATTTTTCTGTCTATAAACATGATCTTTTCCCTTTGCATTGTGTTCCATGTTGCATATATTTTTCATGTTGCATATATTTTTCTGTCTATAAACATGATATTTTTCCTTTGCATTGTGTTTGCATGTTGCATATATTTTTTTTTATGTCCCCCACCTGATCTGGTGTTGAATGCAACCACAAAGACCGACACAATCTGGTCCTTTTCCTCCCATTTCACCATCCTCTCCTCCAGCGTCTCCTCCCTGGACTCTGAATCCGAGAGATGTGCCTCTTCCTCGGCTTCATCCTCCATGCACGTCGTGGTGGTGGAGGTGGAGGTGGAGGTGAAGGCGGGTGTGGCGCTGCAGCCGTCTGCGTTGGAGGAGACAGACCTGCAGCTGCTGGGAGGAGTTGGACCCCCTGCTGGTCCGCAGCATCCCGGTGATGCACGGCTCTCCTTGGTGTGTGCAGCAGCTGCAGCCGGTACCGGTACCGGTGGTGCAGGTGGTGCAGCTCCACCGGGCTGAACCTCCTCCCAGTCCAGCAGAGGAGCTCGGTCCGACCGCTCCACCATCCTGTCGGCGGTCCCGGTTGTAAAAATGATGATGTCTCAGCCTTCAGGCACCAAATCCATCCGTTTGCATGCAAAGTTATTATAAACTGCTCAGAACAGGTTGCACTAAAAATTATAACATTATGCACAGCAGCTTCTTTTTCTCCACATCTACCTTTATAATCTGTCTTTATTCTGAGGTGATAATAAAAATGTGATGCTGTTGAGAGAGAGAGGGCAACTCCTTTCGTCTAGATGTGAGTTGCATTCAAAAACAACCCAGTTTCTGTTACACAGTCCCTGCTTCAGCTTCTTTTTTGGTGTTATTGGCAAACCATCTTAGAGGTGCATTACCACCACCATCTGGACTGGAGTGTGGAGCAGGAGATTGTGCAGAAACAAAATAATAATTAAAAAAATACTAATAATAATGAGGAAAACTGGGTGATAGAATAGGATGATGACTGAATTGTACACAGATTTTTTTTAATTGATTATATGTATATGTGTTTTTGTATGTGTATATACTGTGTGTGCGTATATGTGTATGTATGTATGTATGTATGTATGTATATATGTATACAGTAAATATATGTATATATAAATAGATTTTATTTTATTTTATTGTTTTCAATTTTATTTATTTTACTTGTGTATATTCTTTTTACTTATATATCTATTTTTTGTATATAATATGTTTTTCCTGTATCTATGCTGGCTTATTTTATATTAATATTAGGTTTGTTAAGTTTCTTTGTACCGAGAATGTTATTATTGGGGACCTTTGTGAATGTTTGTTCTGTTGTTTCAAAATGAACAAAAAAACAATAAATATAATATTGAAAAAAAATAATGAGGAAAACTCTAGATTCGTTTAACTAAATCAGTTTCTCTTAAAAACTGAATCATTTCACAGTATATGTTATCTGCTGTATTCCCCAATAGACCTGACAATGAAATAAAATAAAATAATAAATAATAATAATAATAATGAGGAAATAATATAAGTGCAATAATATTACCAATAGTTCTGTGGTATATACTGACACATCATTTGAATGTCACAATTCCCTTTAATAAGAACAGCTGTTAAACACTTGAGAACGCGACACCGTTTTGGCATCTTGAATGCACCCTGAACCACAGCGTCATGATGAAGCTTCTTTTCTAGAGCAGCACTTTCGATAAAAAACACATGCAAATTAATGTCTATAAAAAAAAAAAAAAAAAGACTCTTAATGTGTCAACTATATTGTTAAAACAAATTTTTAACTTTAATTAAAAAAAAAATTGTATTTTTTTTTTTTTTAATGTGACGAATGTGACGACACGAAATTGAAACGACAGTGTGGTGACGTAGCACAGCGACACGTCAACAACCCGGAAGTAGGTCTCCAACCGTCCAACCTGCCTCTCTGTGTTCCTGCTCCACTCAAAGGGTCGTATTCTTATCGAAATGGGTCAGTATTTCTAACTTGTATTCGATAAAACATGTATTTGTCAATGCGTGTGAATAGTTAGATACCTGCTTTGTATCAGCCTGCTTCATTTAACACACATTAGGACTGTTGCTAGCTGGCTAAGCTAACCTCAGCTAACCAGCTCAACCACCTACACACAGAGAGAATTAGGCCACTGTCATGTTACACAGGAAAACACTCACAGAAGCTCACTCTTTCAGTTGAATTCACTCATGTACTATGTAATATACACCTCAAGTGCAACATACATTTTATTTATTACATCTACCCTTACCTATTTTACAACTGTTTACTTATTATGACATCTACTTTACCTATTTTACAACTGTTTACCTTACATCACATTACAGCTTACATTACATCTACTTTACCTATTTTATTACCCTAGTGTAACACTTATTATTACATCTACCCTACCTATTTTACAACCTGTTTCCTTATTATTACATCTACTTTACCTATTTTACAAGTGCAATAACCTTTCATCACATTACAGCTTACATTACAGCTATTTTACCTATTTTATTACTCTAGTGTAACACTTATTATTACATCTACACTACCTATTTTACAACCTGTTTACATTACATCTATCTATTTATATTTTATTCCTCTAGTTGTAACACTTCTGTTTACATTACATCTATTTTATATTTTATTCCTCCAGTGTAACACTTCTGTTTATATTACATCTATTTTATATTTTATTCCTCTAGTGTAACACTTATTATTACATCTACCCTACCTATTTTACATGTGCAATTACCTCTGTTTACATTACATCTATTTTAAATTTTATTCCTCTAGTGTCTGCATGACAGATAATAATGCACACAGTGCACTTTCATAGACTAAGTTACTGGAGTTACCCTGCACTATATTCATTTTTAACAGTCTCTTCTGCACTATATTAATTTTTAACAGTCTCTTCTGCACTTTTTTAATAGTTGTGTATCACAGCTGTTACCCTGTACTATATTCAGTTTTAACAGTTTTCTTCATCTCCTTGTATTTTTATATCTGGTATATTGTTTTGTATTTTGTTCTACTAACTTTTTTAATGCTTTTTACTAACATGTTTTACACTATGGAACTGTGATGCTGGAAACTTGAATTTCCCTCTGGATCAATAAAGTGTCTGTCTGTCTGTCTGTCTGTCTGTCTGTCTGTCTGTCTGTCTGTCTGTCTGTCTGTCTGTCTGTCTGTCTGTCTGTCTGTCTGTCTCTCTCTCTCTCTCTCTCTCTCTCTCTCTCTCTCTCTCTCTCTCTCTCTCTCTCTCTCTCTCTCTCTCTCTCTCTCTCTCTCTCTCTCTCTCTCTCTCTCTCTCTCTCTCTCTGTCTGTCTGTCTGTCACTTCTGTTTACATTTTATTTATTATATCTACCGTACCTATTTTACAACTGTTTACATTACATGGTGTTTTGGTGTGTACAGCTCCTAAACGTTGTGTATTCAAGGTAGCTGTTTTATAATATTTACATAATGGCATTGAGGAGATACGAGGAAAAAGCACGACAACCTGCAGTCTTCAATTTAATTCAATCACACCATAACGTCTGTTACTGAAGCGAACCTCAGCTAACTAGCTCAACCACCTACACACAGAGAATTAGGCCACTGTCATGCAAAACAGGAAAAGGGTTCTTTATAATATTTCCAGATGTAGAAAAGCTCACTCTTTTCGTTGAAAAGGGGACTCACATTTCTCTGTTTCTGTAATTCTTTTAGAACTTAAAGTAAATACTATTTTGTCAGTTGATTTACCATTGATTTAATCATGTTATGTTTATTATTATTTGAGTTATCATTAAGTTCATGCAAGAGTTTACTAGAGCCCAAAGTGATGTGTTACACTCAATACATCCAAAGTATTCAAAGGAGCATCTGCTGCAGGTGCAGCAGGATGCTGAACAGCTTCTTCCCACAAGTGGTTAGGCTTGTAAATGAACTGTGTCCCCTCCCCACACACACTCACACTCACATCCAACCCCCCAGCATTAACACAGAAACAGTTTTTAAAGCTAGTCACCTGTCAAAGACAATTTTTGGAACAGTAATGCAAACAGCACTTTACTATGGACATAAATGCACTTTTCTCTGCTGCTAAACACGACTGTCTGAAACGTTTACTTATTTTATTTTTGTATTGTTATATTTAGGTATGTTCATTTTAATACTTATTTATTCTATCCTTTTTAATGCACTGACGGGAGCTGGGAGAAACAATATTTCGTTTCCTTCTGTGTATGCAAATACTCAGTGAAATGACAATAAAGTGAATCTTGAATCTTGAATAAAGATGAAGCAAGCTGTTTTAGTTGATAAATGATCAAAACTACATTTTCTATCCATCAGCTGATCAAAAGCTACTTCTAACTTCTTCCCCTGTGTTGTCGATTCCTCAGGAGGTTTCTTCTCTAGTCTCTTCTCGGGCCTGTTTGGCACCAGGGAGATGAGAATTCTGATCCTGGGTTTGGACGGCGCTGGAAAGACAACCATTCTGTACCGGCTGCAGGTTGGAGAGGTGGTCACTACAATCCCCAGTATGTACTGGTTTGCTCTATTTCTTAATTTCCATATTTATTTAGTGTTTGTTCCTCCTTACACAACATCGTTAGATTCATATCAGTGCAACTCTCAGTTTATCAGATGCACTATTTTTTGTAGCAACAATGTATTGATGTAGCCTACAGTAATTAGATTACGGATGGCACAGAACAATAACCCTGCAGGCAAATGCTTCTACGTGGAGAGGCTTGGCACACACGGGCAACCAGTCTGGGCAACATTCTTCTCTTTGCCACACAAGTGTTTTATTTCACTGGCTTTAAAGAGGAACTATTATGCTCATTTTCAGGTTCATACTTGTATTTTGGTTTTCTACCAGAAGGTGTTTACACGCTTTAATGTTCAAAAAATGCTTGATTTTTCTCATATCGACTGTCTGAAACGCTCTTGTTTGAGCTCCTATCCCTGACAGAAAAATGCCCACTCTGTTTCGATTGATCAACAGAACAAAACTCTTCAGACTCCGCTCTAACTAGCCGCTAGGCATGTATTATGCAAATGTATAACATGTTGACATCACCACGTTAGGGAAGAAAAGGCGCTTTAGGCAGTTCAGGAGCAGTGTTTCTGTGGGGGAGAGTAACGCTATTATTCTGGTCATGTATGGACACGTTTGAAAACAAATGTTGCAAATGTTTAATTTAAAAATCCAGTTTTTTTTTTCTGTGCAGTCTTTTACATTTCAGCAGTGTTTTCTTTGTTATTTTTCCATGTGAATGTGCAGATGATAAATCTTTGCATGTTTTCCACTCAGGGGGGAGTAACTTAAGATGAGCACTTCTACCATGACAGCACAAACTTTGCTTACACACATGTTGTTTCACTGTGGTTTGTTGATTTGATCTTTGAAGTTTTATAATGAAGTGGACCATGACCAATTAGTTGTAGAGAAAATGACAAACAGTGTGGTCTACCTCACTCATTAGAATCAAATATGCTACAATTTCTTGTCCGAGGGAAAGATTTTATAAGCTTTAAAAATGCAGTATTTCAGTATTCGTGCCAATTCTTTCTTTATATTCAGGCTCTACAAAAGAGCATCATTTTCCTCTGCTATCTCCCTCACATTACTGTGAACAGCAGTGCATATCATACTTGCAGTATACTGCCGATCCAGATAACACGATGATAATAATCAGGCTCACATTTTCTGCTTTCACTGAAACCATTTGAATTTCTCTGCACAGCAATCGGTTTCAACGTCGAGACAGTCACATACAAAAATCTGAAGTTCCAGGTGTGGGATCTGGGAGGACAGACGAGTATCAGGTAGGTTGTAAGGCGGAGATGGTGGCTATACTGCCGAGCTCCCAGGAGTGATTGTGTGGGAAACGTATGCATGTGGAACACGGACATAGCTCCAAACAGCAACTTGGAAATTGGGGATAAACAGAGAAATCAAGTTTTTTTTATATATAGATAAATATTTATATATATCTATATATATCTGTCTCTTCTTCCATCTGTCAACCTGTCTGTTCCTCTCTCTGCTTCACAGGCCCTACTGGCGGTGTTACTACTCGAACACAGATGCAGTCATCTACGTCGTCGACAGCAGCGACCGCGACAGGATGGGCATCTCGAAGTCTGAGCTGGTGGCCATGTTGGAGGTAAGTGGGCTTATTCTCAACTACAACCTAAACACTGAATCAAGTCACATGTGTGGATATTTTCTTAGCAGCAAAGCTGTAGGGATGTTCAACACTTTGTCAAGAGTGAAGCTATTGGATAGATTTCCATGACATCGAATGTCCGCAGAGGATCAATTCTAGTCATTTTGAGAGAATACCTTCACTTTTCCTCTACTGCCACCATGAGGTCACATTATCCATTTGTTCAACACTGGTTCTTGACTAGATGTTGTGAAAAGCGATTGTTAAATGTTAATAAAAATCGGTGTGAATTGCAGTAAGCAAATAAAATCATCTTTAATCCTAAAAGTGTACTTAATGTTACTGTACTTAATGTTGAAATTGAAATTCTGAGACACTGTTTTTGAAAGTGCACCACTTGACATGACCTTCTGGAAAATTCAGACAGATGATTATCAAAGTAGAATATTTCAAAGCTATAAATTCAGTGGTATTACAATTTTAAAGGTGCTATTGATAACATTGATAACAATCAGCCACTAGATGTCACACCTTGTTAGTAGCCTTGTTGGTAGTGTGAACCAAACGTCAGATATCTTCCACAGAGATAAACAAAACATTCATTTTGGACAGCGCCAACATTTTTAAAAATGATTAATTCCCAAATATAATACCTTTCTAAAAGCTCTGTGGATGAATTCTTTTTTTTAAATTATTCATCTGCATAAAAATGTTATCACCTTTTAATAAGTATTTAAGAGTGGTTAACATCCACTAAGTATTTAGTTGCTGTGTTTTGCTTTTTTGTGTTTTGCTTCACTGATATTTTTAGCTGCCACTTGGCAAATCTCTGGCTCTTTCTCTCTCCATGATGTCATTTTGTGACCTTGTGTTTTTATCCAGGAGGAAGAGCTAAAGAAAGCTATCCTGGTGGTATTTGCAAACAAACAGGATATGGACCAGGCAATGACGCCCGCTGAGGTGGCCAACTCTCTGGGCCTTCCCGCCCTCAAAGACAGAAAATGGCAGATCTTCAAGACCTCGGCCACAAAGGGCACAGGCCTGGATGAAGCAATGGAATGGTAAGCTTTACCATACTTACTAGATAGGGAAATAAAGAATAGGTGTGAAGTAGGAAAAAATTCAACATCTTATTAGATGAGAAATAAGGTGTGATGTTTATTGCCATCCAGAACTACATTTGTATTTGTCAACGGTGAGCCATTTTAAAGCAATGTGGAGGGCTCATAAAAAAGTTAATTGCGTTACATTACTCATCCTCTTCAGCATTGGTTCATATTGCACAACATGCTATCTGTTCTTTGTGTTTACCGAGCCTGAATTATATTTGCTCTGTGTCTCTGTCCTCATAGGCTGGTGGATTCCCTCAAGAGTCGGCAGTAAAAGGCTCCCACCCATTCTGTATATACTCCTGACCTTTGACCCCTACTGTATGAAGCCTTGTGACTGACCCCTCCCCAAGACCCACTTTCCACTGGACCCGTGATTGCACTCCTGCCCGCCTCCAACCCACCTGAAGCCTTGGCCAAGCCCTCCCAATGCCTAACGCCTTTCAAGCCTGGGACTTACAAGTGAAGGCTGCAGTAACGTCTGGACTGGGCACACACACAAACACACACACACATACACACAGTCCCATCCCTCCGAATGCTGGTGGCACGAGTGAAGGTTTTAGAGAGCTGTACGACTTCAGCGATGGACAAGTTAGTATCTGCATTTTTGTGTGCTTTGGAAATGCAAAAAACAACAACAACTAAACCCCTGTGAACAGACATGTTAAACGTTGCTAGTTTCACGATTCCGTTTGTAAGTGTCAACACTGAAGTTATCATGGATTAAGAAGAATATCTAAGTAACGCTCTGTGAAAAGCCGGTCCATCTCTAACCCTCTGTAGAGTTTCTGAAATCAGATCATCTTCACTGGACAATGCATCGGTTAGCTTCATCTTCTCCCAGTGGGGTTAAGTAGTTTGCATGTAGTGAAGCCAGACTATGATCTGTAGTTGATGTGCTCTAATATCAGCAAGATGTAATGAAGATCCACCAGGTGGCAGTGTTTTTTACCATAAAGGAAGTTCCACAGTACAAATTTCAGTCCTGCTCCTGAACTGAGCAACCAGAGACGAGGACACATCACCGAGAAGCTACTGCTTGATCGCCAACTCATTAGACAATTTGTCATAGTATGCTGGACTAGCCATACCTCTCTGTAAACAATCTGCCGGCTTCTACGAAATGTTCTGATTTATTATTTTTGGAAATGCAAATTTGGGCTCAATAAGTGTAAAAAAAAAAAAGAAGTACTCCACTACAAGTCCTCTGGCCATGTGTTACTGCAGCCTGGGCTGTTTTTGTACCATATATAGTCAGTCAGGCAGATACAACGTCATAGATTTCTATTGTTTTTCCTCCTGTTTATTTGTGTTGTTCCCACTTTTTTTAAAGAAAAGAAATAATTAAGTAGTTTAGACTTTTTTTTCCATTGAAAATTCTCGAGTGCAGCTTTGGCATATTAGTCATTTAGTTACTGAACACTAACTGTATGCTCAAAGTTTTATGGTTGCATATTTATATCTGCTTGTACAGTGAAATTTATTCTCAGTAAAGATTGCTATCAGTGATTGTACCATTTTGTGTTGAGGCGGTTTTGTTTTCAAAAAATTGTGAGACCACAAAACGGATGATCTGTAAAAATGTCTCATCTTTTTTTAATTAAAAAAATGTGTACATTTAACTACACGGGATATAAATCTGAGGACAATTCTACCCTTTGTTCACAGCAGGAGAGTTCATAATGAACTGATGTCATTAGCGATACAGAGACATCCTGCTGGTAAATGACGTCTCATTTCTAATTCTTTTTACACACAGATGAGGCTGTTGGATGACCAACAGAAGAGATGGTTTAGATTATTATCATATCTTCGTGGGTATAAGACATGTACAGTAAAATCTGGCCTGCCCTCACCGAAATTGAGCCAATCGCAATGCACGACTGCAGCTTCGGTTACACTGCGCATGCGTTATACCCCAAGACCGATGTCCGCTCGTGTCCCAGTCTCCTTTCCATAGGCCTTGGTGCAGTGTATGTGAATGTCATCAGCTGACAGGAAGTACACCTGGACCCAAGCTGTTGCCTAGCAACGCAATTCCGTCAAAATGCGCTAAAACGGAGCGTTTCAGACAGAGGGTAAATACAGGTATATTCAGGCAGACAGTATGAGGAATATAAAGTTTTTTTTTAACTTTACAGCATGTAAACATGTTCTTGTAGAAACAAAAAATACAAGTATGAACCTGAAAATGAGCACGATATGGGACCTTTAAGTGTGATATGACCTCCAAGCACTAGGTAGTGTTTGGTAGTTTGGTGCAGGCCAAAGATGGCTACAGGAAATAGGTTCATGCCAGTAATCTCGGGTGTTTCTGATTGGGGAAAAAGAAGCAAACATTTTCGGACAACATTGCGTGACTGCATTTGTTTTAACTTTGATTAAACGTATTGGAAGTGACAAAGGATTGTGGACACTGTTGGGGAAAATAAACCCTCAATGATATAAAGTATTGGTAACTTTGCATATCCTTTTTCTGAGCACGTCAGACAAACAATTCAGATCGATTAGCAGAACATGTCAGACCACCTGTGCCGGCCAATGTTTGGGGTAAGTAAAGCACTGACACAAATGTTTTCTCTTGCTGAGAAAAAGTCATACTATTGTATGTCAAAAGAATAGTCATAGTATAGTACGCTGAAAAAGTATAAAAGTCACAGTATAGTATGTCGAAAATGTCATGAAAAAAGTCATAGTATAGTATGTCGAGAAAAAGTTATAGTATGTCGAAAAAATAAAAAGTCATAGTATAGCATGTCGAAAAAAAGAGTTGGTTATCTTCAACAGTTGCTCAAAGTTTTATGGTTGCATATTTATATCTAAAGATTGCTATCAGTGATTGTACCATTTTGTGTTGAGGCGGTTTTGTTTTAAAAATTGAGAGACCACAAGACGGATGATGTGTAAAAATGTCTCATCTTTTATTAATTACAAAAAGTTATACATTTAACTGCACGGGATATAAATATGAGGACAATTCTACACTTTGTTCACAGCAGGTAAATAAAAAGTAGAGTTCATGATGCCATTAGCGATACAGATACATCCTGCTGTGTAACATCTGTTACATGACGTCTCATTTCTAATTCCTTTTACACACAGATGAGGCTGTTGGATATCCAACAGAAGAGACGGTTTAGTTTCTTATTATTTTGCATGGTTAGTTGTGTTTTTCAAAACGTCCTTGCTCCTCACACACTAAGCAAACCACCAGGGAGAAACATCTGTTTGTTGTCTTTCCTGGTCCAATGTGATCTTCTCATGAAGTGGAATCTGCAGCCAGTTAACCCACAAAGACGTGGACATGTCTAGTTAAATCACAAGAGTCACTTTCCGGTGTCAACTGGCCAGCTTTCTAACCCACCTAGTGTCCTTGATCAACACATGTAGCCACCAACGTGGCTCACTGCACCATGGCCAGGTCTTTGAGGGTGTGGCTCCGTTGCCTCTTGGCTTTATATCCGGGCCGGAGGAACTCGATCTTCCTCTTCTTGGCTTCTATTTTGTTCTTGTGCTTCTTGAGTTTCTTCTTGGCTGCGATCTCTGGGTTAGCCACCGCCTGGGAAAACAAACAGGAAACAAAATGTAAATTGATTGCTAGGGAAGTTGTTGCTTTTGTGTGTTTGCGTTTGGGCTTTGGTGTCCGTCATACATACCTGCATGGCTCGGTGTCGTTTGCGTGCCGCTCGCCTCTGTGAAAACTCCTTCTGGACAGCAGAGAAGGCCAGAGAGAATTTCTCCAGCCCCACGTGTCTCTTCATCAGCTCTATCAGCTCTTGTGCCAGGTTCTTCAGGGTGGGATCTGGACAGAAACAAACCGCGGGTTCAGTGGAATCACTAGCGATTTTCATGACAATTTAGAACTTGGACAAAGAGTTGTTTAGGCTTGTTAAGAGTGATTACCTTGGTCTGCATATGTGCTGTCCAGCTCCCTGTACAGAGGAGTGATGAGAGTGGTCAGATAAGGGCCGAGTCGTTCCTTCCCCAGATCCATGGCCATCGCTCCCAGGAACTTGAACACACACGTTCTCTGCGGGAGAGAGTGAAGTGAGTAAGTCAAGGCTGTTTGGAGGAAGTGTCTGAAGCTGTACTGGACATGAAGCTTCTAGTTTCTATGTTTACCTTCAGGGGAATCTTGGGAGTGTACGCTGCCTCTCTCTTGGCCATCAGCGACAGCTTCTTCATCAACCACAGCAGGGAAGGAGGCCGATCATCCTTGTCGTCATCCTCTTCTTCTTCATCCTCTTTTTCCTCCTCCTCTGCTTCTTCTTTCTCTTCCTTCTCCTCGTTGTCTCCGTTCTCCCTCTGCTCCTCCTCCTCTGCTTCTTCTTTCTCTTCCTTCTCCTCGTTGTCTCCGTTCTCCCTCTGCTCCTCCACATCCTCCTCTTTCACTTCCTCCTCCACATCCTCCTCTTTCACTTCTTCCTGAGGGGGAGTGACGTCAGACTCTGGGGAAATGAGGTAGATCACTTTGCCGACGAACAGCAGATTCTTGATGACCTGTGGGCAGAGCGGAACAATCCTGTCAGTCAAATCTCATATGGTTTGAATTTAGCTTTGACAGAAATGTGTTTTAGATTAGGTGCGTTTTGGGCACCTGCTCTCCTGACGCCGTGTCTAGGAACTTGGATTGTAGCTGATGGCAGAAAGATAACGCCAACTCTCTCATCTGTTGTCATAAAGAAGGCAGAAAAAAAAGAGTTCAAACAATGAGAGTAGAATCCAGAAAGTAGATCACGGCTGGAAAAAGAAGTACTCACCTTCTTGTCCAGGTTGGTGGTGATGAAGACTGTGGTGGGCGACTGAGGTGAAGCATCTCCTCCCTCTCCTCTCCAAATAGCAACCAGCTGCTCTGCCTGATGGGCAGCAAACAGCTGACCAAAGAGCTGTGAGGCAGTCAGCCACACCCAGCAGTGAGGGAACCGCAGGTGGGCTTCAATGTGACCTGCAGGAGACAACCAGAATTAATTCTTATTCTAATCGGTTCATTCTTGCGTTAAAGTGGGTGTTTGTGCCAGATTTCCTGAGATTGCGTTCACAATAATGATACGGACGGACAACCCGAAAACATAATTCCTCCAGCAGGCATGAAAACTTGTAAAAAGTCATAGTATAGTATATCCTAACGTGTGTGTGTCGGTTCTTTACCCCAGATACGTCCGAGTGTGTCCTGAGGCTTGCTGAGCTCCAGCAGGCTGCAGTGTTTGCTCAGTTTGGTGATGAGAGTCAGAAAACTGTACAGCAGCCTGTCTGCTCCTCTCTCATCCTCCTCCTCCTCGATCTGAAACACACACAGAGGTAAGATGCTTCCTTTTCCTCACGAAACTTCAAACCTGTGGTCAAAGATGAAGTGTGAACGTGTCGCCTCACATCTTCGTATTTGTCAGGATTGATCTCTTTCTCCAGCAGAGGCAGCAGGTCGTCCAAGCGACGGGCAAACTTCTCCTCCTCCACCTCCACAAACAGACCACACATCTGAGCCCCGAGGCGCTTCAGGCTGGCCTGGGAGGAAGGTTAGAGGTTTAAATTCAATGTTATTCAAAATAATTTAATACTAACATATCAAAGTGACCACAAGAACTGTAAAGCACACACATGTGATGGAAATATTACAAAAAAAGCATCTGATTTAGATTGACTTTTGGTAAAACGTGTACCTTTTCTGAATTCAGCCAGGTAGTGACGAGGGCGAACAGGGAGTTCTGGCGATTCAGGTCCAGCTTGGCCAGCAGGGCCTTGATGGCCATTGCAGCCATTTTCTTGCAGCGTGCTGAGTCATCGTTGACCACCACCAGGGCCAGAGGGGCAAAGAACAAGCCGCTGTGCTGCAACAGCAAGTTCTGAGCAAAAAAAAATAAAATAAAAACACTCTTTGCTGCATCCATCTTGTTTGGGGTATGATAATGTGTGCATGCAGTATTAACCAAACACTGGTAACACTGCAATTCACAGGTCTGTAAATGTCATGGTAATTAGGTGATAATTAGCAAGTAACCTATTTGAAATTTCTTTGGAATTACCCCAATATTTACCTCAAAATTATAAATACTTTATTATAAACATTATTTAATAATTATATTCCACTATTTCCCAATAGCTGGTAATTTATTTAATACATTTCCAGGAAAAAATACAGTTAATTGAAAAATGTAATGTACAGTATGCCATAAGTAATAAAAAGTCATAGTACATTACGCTATAAAAGTCATAAAAAGTTACATTATAGTATGTCCTAAAAAAGTCATAAAACATTATGTTCTAAATAAGTT